>NC_057805.1:417122600-417130764 GCF_018294505.1 Triticum aestivum | reverse complement strand
GGCCGCGTACGGCGTCGAGGCGGCGGGCTCCGGCGCGGCTCCTCCGGGCGGCGGCGGGTGCGGGTCGGGGCGGGAACGGGGTGAGGGAGTGGGGCGGCGGCGGGCGGTACTTATAGGAGGGGAGGGGTGGCGTGGGGGAGGGGCAAGGCGGCAGTGGCGACGTGTCCTGGAGGGACACGGGCGGCGGCGGGAGTCCATCTCCAGGTCGGGGACGACTCGGGGTGGGCTGCTGGGCCGCGCGGCTGGGCTTCGGCCTAGTCGGCGCGCTATGCGTTTTTTTAAATAATTTCGCCGAACCTAAAAAAATTCATAGAAAAATAAATAAAAATCCAAAATTGCCAAAGCAAATTTTCACCGTCTAATTAAAATAATTAGAATGAGATGAACATTTTCTTGGCCCAAAAATGCAGTTTTGAAAACGTGTAATTTTTTAATGCAATTAAAATAGCAAATAAAATCCGAATAAAATCAAATATTTGATTTTAATATTTTTCCTCCAATATTTCAATTATTTTGGAGAAGTCATATTTTCTCCGTTCATTTATTTTAATACGAAATATTTTTCGGAGAGAAAATAGTTAAAACCAAAAATCCTCGTTTCTATTATTTGATAAAAATCAAATATGCAAATCACGAAAATCCCCAACTCTCTCCGAGGGTCCTTGAGTTGCTTAGGATTTTTCGAGGATTTTCCAAAAATGCAATAAAATATGCTATGCAATGATGCTCTAATGTATAACATTCCAAATTGAAAATTTGGGATGTTACAAACCTACCCCCTTAAGATGAATCTCGCCCTCGAGATTCGGGTTGGCTAGAAAATAGGTGAGAGTGGTTCTTCCGTAGATCTTCCTCTCGCTCCCAGGTGGCTTCATCTTCAGTGTGGTGACTCCACTGAACTTTGCAGAACTTGATAACCTTGCTGCGGGTGACTCGGCTGGCATACTCAAGAATCTTAACTGGTTTCTCCTCATAGGTCAAATCACTTTCCAACTGAATCGCTTCCAGCGGCACTGTATCTCTCAGTGGTATCTCAGCCATCTCTGCGTGGCACTTCTTCAACTGGGAAACGTGAAATACATCATGAACTCCTGACAATCCTTCAGGTAATTCCAGCTTGTAAGCAACTTCTCCCATACGCTACCAAACTCTGTATGGTCCGATAAAACGTGGCGCTAACTTTCCCTTAACTCCAAGGCGCTTCACTCCTCGAAGTGGTGATACTCGAAGATAAACTCTGTCTCTGACTTCGTGATCTGTCTCCTTACGTTTAGAATCCGCATAACTCTTCTGCCTGGACTGGGCTACCTTGAGCCTATCGCGAATCAACCTCACTTTCTGTTCTGATTCCTTAATCAAGTCTGCTCCAAACAACTGGCGGTCTCCAACTTCGTCCCATAACAATGGTGTTCTACACCTCCTTCCGTACAAAGCTTCGAAAGGGGCCATCTTCAAACTGGTTTGATAGCTGTTGTTGTAAGAAAACTCTGCATACGGTAAATTGTCATCCCAACTGGATCCATAATCTAGCGCACAAGCTCTCAACATATCTTCCAAAATCTGATTGACTCTCTCGGTCTGTCCATCTGTCTGTGGGTGAAAAGCTGTACTGAATTCTAGCCTGGTTACCAAAGTTTCATTTAACTGATTCCAGAACTTCGAGGTAAACTGGGTTCCTCTATCTGATACAATGGTCCTCGGAACTCCATGCAAACATACGATTCTGGTCATGTATATCTTTGCCAACTTAGCACTGGTGTAAGTGGTCTTCACTGGGATGAAATGAGCTACTTTCGTCAAACGATCGACTACAACCCATATTGAGTCATAGCCTGAACGAGTCCTGGGCAATCCCGTGATAAAATCCATGCCTAGTTTATCCCACTTCCATTCGGGTACCGGAAATGGCTGTAGCAATCCTGCTGGCTTCTGATGCTCTGCCTTCACTCTCTGACATACATCACAAACTGCTACATACTCCGCAATATGCTTCTTCATTCCGGTCCACCAGAAAGTATCCTTCAAATCCAAATACATCTTGGTATTTCCTGGGTGAATCGAATACGGTGAATCATGGGCCTCTTGCAAGATCAACTTCCTGATCTCCGGATCATTGGGCACATAAACGCGGTCCTCAAACCATAAGGTATCGTGCTCATCCTCACGAAATCCCTTGGCTTTTCCTTTGCTCATATTTTCCTTTATCTCGTCAATCTCCTTGTCTGTCTTCTGAGCTTCTCTGATCTTTTCCATCAAGGTAGACTGAATCTCCAATGTTGCTAAATAGCCTCTTGGAACTATCTCCAAACATAGCTCGCGAAGATCCTCGGCTAATAATCTCGGTAACTCTCCGGTCATGAGGGTGTTAACATGGCTCTTGCGGCTCAACGCATCAGCTACTATGTTAGCCTTCCCTGGGTGATAATGCAATCTCATATCATAATCCTTAATGAGCTCCAACCATCTCCTTTGCCTGAGATTTAACTCCTTCTGCGTGAAAATGTACTTCAAACTCTTGTGATCCGTGTACACCTCACAGTGATTTCCGATGAGAAAATGTCTCCATGTCTTCAACGCATGCACTACGGCTGCTAACTCCAGATCATGCGTGGCATAATTCTTCTCATGGGGTTTAAGTTGCCGTGAAGCATATGAAACAACTCTTCCTTCCTACATAAGCACTGCTCCAAGTCCTCGACGTGAAGCGTCGCAATATACTTTGTAATCCTTGCGTTGATCTAGCAGAATCAACACTGGTGATGTAACCAATCATTTCTTCAACTCTTGGAAACTAGCTTCACATTCCTTAGTCCAATTGAACTTGGTGCCCTTCTTTAACAGCTCTGTCATGGGCTTAGCAATCTTCGAGAAATTCTCAATGAACCTCCGGTAGTATCCTGCAAGTCCAAGAAAACTCCGGATCTCTCCAACTGACGTGGGTGATTCCCAGCTTGTTACTGTGTCAACTTTGGTGGGGTCTACTGCTATTCCTTCTCCGGATATAACATGTCTGAGGAATCCAACTTCCTTCAGCCAAAACTCACATTTGCTGAACTTGGCGTATAACTGGTGTTCTCTGAGCTTCTCAAGTACCAAACGCAAATGCTCCTTATGCTCTTCTTCATTCTTGGAGTAGACCAAAATGTCATCGATGAACACCACGACGAACTTATCCAAAAACTCCATAAACACTTTGTTCATCAGGTTCATGAAATAGGCAGGTGCGTTAGTCAGACCAAATGACATAACGGTATACTCATATAGCCCATACCTGGTGGTAAAAGCCGTCTTAGGTATATCCTGCTCTCGAATCTTCAACTGATGGTATCCTGATCGTAGATCGATCTTGGAAAATACCTTAGCTCCTTGTAATCGGTCAAACAGATCATTGATCATCGGCAGTGGGTACTTGTTTTTGATGGTCACTTCATTCAATCCACGATAATCAACAACCATCCTCAACGATCCATCTTTCTTCTCCACTAGAAGTACTGGTGATCCCCAAGGTGACGAACTTGGGCGAATATAGCCTTTATCCAGTAACTCCTTAATCTGCTTCTTAATCTCCTCCAAATCTTTTGCGGGCATCCTGTACGGTCTCTTAGATATCGGTCCTGTGCCTGGCAAAAGTTCAATCAGAAACTCAATGTCTCTATCCGGTGGCATGCCTGGCAACTCTTCTGGAAATACATCCGGGTAATCCTTCACCACTGGTACTTCCTCCTGTACAACTCCTGATAAGGAATTCACCTGAGGCCTCTTCGGCATATGCCGGGATACATACTTAATCCTTCTTCCTTCTGAAGTGGTAAGCAAAATCGACTTACTGGCGCACTCAATGTTCCCTCCATACTTTGATAA
Source organism: Triticum aestivum (assembly GCF_018294505.1). Lineage (NCBI taxonomy): Eukaryota > Viridiplantae > Streptophyta > Magnoliopsida > Poales > Poaceae > Triticum > Triticum aestivum. The sequence continues at coordinate 417,126,903 of NC_057805.1, read as the reverse complement.
CCAATCCATGCCTAATATCACATCCAATCCTTGCGATTCCAATACTATTAGGCCCGAGGGAAACACGTAGTTACCAATCCTTAATGGTAACCGATCACACCATAAACTAGCCATATACTCTGCTCCTGGTGAGGTTACTAACATGGGTGACCTAAGGGCTTGGGTTGGCAGTTTATACTTATCCACAAATCCCCTTGATATGTATGAATGCGATGCACCAGTATCAAAAAGAACGAGTGTAGTAAATGACTTAACCAAAAACTTACCTATTACTGCATCAGGCTGTGCTTCAACCTCCTCCACGTAAACGTGGTTCACTTGTCCTTTGTTGAAAGGGTTCGGCCTCTTCCCAGAGCTTCCATTGCCATTTCCATTCCGGGCTTCAGGACAATCAGTTGCATAATGTCCAGTCTTCTGGCACTTGAAACAAGTGTGGCTCAGATCCCTCTTGGCTGGGGTAGATGGGTTCTTACGGTTCTGCCCGTTGCTTCCTCCATTCCCATTACCATTCTTGGGTCCACTATGGTTGTGCGAACTACCTCCTCCATGGGTATGCTGAAATTGCCCTCCCGATTTCGGGGTAAAACGTGGCTTCTGCTGAGCTCCAGAATTGTACTTCCCTTGTCCATACTTCCTCTTACGGTTTTCAATCTGCTGTTGCTTCCCTTCAATCATGAGAGCTCTATCTACCAACTCCTGGTAGTTGTTGAAGGTTGCTACCATCAACTGCATGCTCAGCTCATCATTCAATCCTTCGAGAAACTTCTCCTGCTTGGCTGCATCTGTAGCAACGTCATCTGGAGCATAACGTGCTAACTTACTAAAGTCCTCCACATACTGGCCTACGGTGCGTCCTCCTTGGAGTAGGTTGCGAAACTCACGCTTCTTCATAGCCATAGCTCCTGCTGAAATATGGGCAGTACGGAAAGCTTGCTGAAATTGGTCCCATGTGACAGTGTCAATAGGGTGTGTGGCTGTGTAATTCTCCCACCATGATGCTGCGGGTCCATCAAGCTGATGTGCGGCAAAACGCACTCTCTCCTCATCTGTGCATCCTGCAGTGGTCAACTCCCTTCCAACTTTGCGGAGCCAATCATCTGCAACAATCGGCTCGGTGCTGCTGGAAAACACCGGCGGATTTAGCCTCAAGAAATGGGCTAAGTGATCAACAGGTGGTGGTGGGGGGTTGTTGTTGTTGTTGCCTTGGTTCTGTACTAACACTTGCATCAGGGCATTCTGCTGCTGAATCAACTGAGTGATCTCCGGTGGGAAAACAAATCCGGTGTCGCGTCTCGGAGGCATCTGATAGGTTTAGAAAAGATGAGAATTTAGAATAGAATGAGGTCTAGAGAGAAAACACTACCCATATGCTCATGAGATAAACACAATCAATATCACTCAATCAAATCAAACAAGGCATACAATCGGTCTAACTATCGTTACACAAGTGCTCGAACTATACTATATACATGGGGGAATACTACTACTGATATGGTGGTCTACTAGAAATTTTGATCGGTCGAAGACTTCTGCTCCAGCTTCATCAACAAAGTCATCTTCACTGGGGTCTGAGTCGGTGTCGTCGATGATGATGTAGTTATCCGGGCAAGTAGAACCGCCATCTTCTCCTCCTGGAGCTGAGTCTCCCATGAATACTCCGATCTTCTGTGTCAGGTCGCCGTTCTTCTCCAACAACGTGGCGATCTCCTCCTCATATCCATCGCGCGTAGCCTTGAGTTCTTCCTCCAACTCCGTGATCTTGGTCAATGCCTTCTTCAGATCTATCATGTCTGAGCACATCTGGTTCTCCTGGCGACGAATGTGTTGGTTTTGCTCCTGGATGAAAGCTGCAATTGATCCATCCTTCTTGGTGCTGATCATCTCCCATTGCTCGTCTCGGCGTCCACAAATCTGATAAATAGTATCCTTAAGCTCCCTGCGGTAGACGTCTCCAATGCGTCCCATAGAGATGTGGGCTGCCATGCTCTTCCCTAAACTCCAGGTTGGTGCATCAAAGGAAAACTCTATAGGCTCAGTGACTGGCGTAAACGTCTTTCCTGGAACTTGAACTTGAATCTTCCAGCGCTCCTCTTCTGGTAGTGTGGCGGTGTAGGTCCCGGTGAAGCTGGGTATTCCAATGTTCAGGTACTTAGTGACTTCCTTCAAGTGTTGTCCAAAAGGTGTATCTTCATCCGGTTGCATGAACTTGTTCCTTGCATCCGGCATTCCTAAAAGAGTAGAAAGTGGAGAGGAGTCAGAAATGAGAAGAGAGTAGTGTTCTAGGGTTTAAGCTTAGTGGTCGTGTCCTACAGTCAGCGTGTGCTCTGATACCACCTTTGTAGTGACCAGACCTCAAACAGTCTGTGCTCTGTGCTTTAGTGTCATCCCTGGATCAGTAATGCTGACACACACAGTACAAATGGAGGATTTATAGCAGAGTAGCAATCACACACTTATTACATCGAGTATCTCAAAAGAGAAATAAGTATGATAAATATGGCTTAAGGCCATCTAAATACGATAACAGCGGAAGACTTGGGAGATAAGTGAGTCCATCAACTCCAACGGCATCATTGAGTATAAGACCACGACCTAAGGCACCTTACTCATCGTCTGAAAAGTTTGCAACATAAAACGTTGCAGCCCGAAAACGGGTCAGCACATGGAATATGCTGGCAATGTAACACATAGAGAGTAATGAATCATAATAAAGCTATACTACATGCATATATGGCTGGTAGAAGGCTCTATGGTTACAGTTTTGCGAAAAGCAAAATTTTCCCTATTGCAAAGGAATGAATTTTATTTAACTATCATGGTGGTTGTTAAACATTGAGATGGTTGACAGCATCTCAATCCCAATTAAGTATCATCATTAACCCAACAAAATTAATTAAAGTAGCATGGTGATGAGATTCACATGATAATCCAAGTACTAAATACTCAAGATGTCCATAACGGGGGACACGGCTAACCATGATTAGTTTATACACTCTGCAGAGGTTTGTGCACTTTTCCCACAAGACTCGATCTCCTCCGTTGGATTTCTCGCACTACATGGTGTTTGAGAAACGGATGACCGAGACAGTCTTTCAGAAGCATTAACTCTAACCCTGGGTAGACAGTACCAACCTACATCCCCTACATCTGCTAGCCTACCACTGGAAGAGGTCACGCAACTTAATCAACTATGCTAGATCCCATAATAGCTTGTGGCTGCACACGGAAGTTTCTAGCATGAATAATCTCATGATCCCTTTGAGCCTGGATGGCGGTCCATAGGATGATCACACGGGTACTCCGGGATATCCAAAAAATACAGGCAACACTGGGTTCCCCAGGTGCCTCAATCCACCCAGATGTGAGTTTTAGTTGCCACCTTAAGTGTACCATTAATTAACAATCTCACATCTGTCATGGATACACTCAAACCCAATCCACGTCTACTAGCATAGCATAGCAAAATAAGCAAACATTGAAGTAACTCCCAAGGGTTTGATAATAAACAGGGCAATAGGTACTACCTCAACAACATCCCAATACCCACAATTTAATTAGATCCTAACCATGCAATGTTTGAGGGTTGGTCTAATGCAGTAAAACTGGGTAGTAAAAGAGGTATGATCAAAGTGTTACTTGCCTTGCTGATGATCCGTGAAACTTAGAGATTCGAAGTAGCAAGCGGCGCACTCCGGGTACTCTATCGCAAACAAACAAGCATACAATAAGCACTCATCAAATGCACAGGTAAAACTCAAATAAAGATCTAACCAGAAAGTTCAACTTAAGAACTCCGGTTTGCAAAAAGAATCAAATCAAACGAAGCAACGAAAGTCAAACAGTGAAAGAAACAAGCTTCGTTTACTAATCTGGATCTAGGTCAAATTTACAGTAGCAAAAACTTATTTGAGTTGGTTAAACGGAAAGAGAATTTCGAGACGAAACTCTAAGCGCTTGAATCACCTGATTCCGATAAACGAGCAAAAAGTTAAACCAGAACAAAAATCTGATCAGAAATCGCGATCTGGAATAATCGCGGAAAATCCGTCGAAAAAGAAAACTGACGAACGGTTAAACGAACGGACGTTCGTTATCTGCGACAAACCGAGGAACACGTTTGTTAAAACGAACGGATCCGTGAACGTTCACTAATTAATTCAACCGAAAAATAAACTGAACTAGGGTTTCGAAAAAAACGAACGGTTTTTTTCTAAAAGAAAACTGGCACGACGGCTCGGCTACCTTGGTCCGGCGGGACTCCAGCGGGGCTCGGGCGGGGCTCGGGCGGGCTCGGGAGGGGGCG
>NC_057805.1:416977127-417122177 GCF_018294505.1 Triticum aestivum | reverse complement strand
GGCTCCTCCGGGTGGCGGCGGGTGCGGGTTGTGGCCGGAACGGGGTGAGGGAGAGGGGCGGCGGCGGGCGGTACTTATAGGAGGGGAGGGGGTGGCGTGGGGGAGGGGCAAGGCGGCGGCGGCGACGTGTCCTGGAGGGACACGGGCGGCGGCGGGAGTCCGTCTCCAGGTCGGGGACGACTCGGGGTGGGCTGCTGGGCCGCGCGGCTGGGCTTCGGCCCAGTCGGCGCGCTCGGCGTTTTTTTAAATAATTTCGCCAAACCTAAAAAAATTCATAGAAAAATAAATAAAAATCTAAAATTGCCAAAACAAATTTTCACCGTCTAATTAAAATAATTAGAACGAGATGAACATTTTCTTGGCCCAAAAATGCAGTTTTGAAAACGTGCAATTTTTTTAATGCAATTAAAATAGAAAATAAAATCCGAATAAAATCAAATATTTGATTTTAATATTTTTCCTCCAATATTTCAATTATTTTGGAGAAGTCATATTTTCTCCTCTCATTTATTTTAATACGAAATATTTTTCAGAGAGAAAATAGTTAACACCAAAAATCCTCGTTTCTATTATTTGATAAAAATCAAATATGCAAATCACGAAAATCCCCAACTCTCTCCGAGGGTCCTTGAGTTGCTTAGGATTTTTCGAGGATTTGCCAAAAATGCAATAAAATATGCTATGCAATGATGCTCTAATGTATAACATTCCAAATTGAAAATTTGGGATGTTACAGTGCCGGCAGCAGGGAAGGAGATCTGAGGCGGCGAAAGACGGTCAGGAGTCATGATGTCTTGTCGATGGAGCAGCTCAGGTGAGGTGGATGACGTCGCGGCAGGAGCAGGACAAACCACACAAAGTTCCCTTCGACACCTACCTGTAACTGAAGTAATTCTGTAAGGGCTCATTTGGCTTGCATGATTCTAAAAATGCAGGGATAGGAAAAACACCGGATAGGATAGGAATGCACATGGTAAACAGAGCATTTGTAAACACAGGATTTCTGTCAACTTGGGTGTTTGGTTTACGGGAATTGGAAGAGCAGAGGAATGCAAAGAAACATGGCCAAAATAAAGTGAAACCATATGAAAGCATGTACAGTTAGAATGTTATTCTGCCACTAATGCACTTGGTCTTGTTTTCATGCATAGGATTTTGAAAAGTAGGTCCAGGTGGATGTTTTGCTTCATTCCTTTCAACAAAATGCATGAATAATTGAATAGTAGAGTGCCATTGGAAAATTCCCTATTGCTATGTTTTTCCGTTGAACCAAAATAACCCTAATGGATCGACATGAATGTATAGTAATAAGTGATGCAACAAGTGTACAACCTCTTTGCCGTAGCCGTGTCGACCTCAGCACCATTGGGTTGGTCACTGAAGCAGTTGAGGTAGAGGTGGCTGTCGGAGGTGTGGAGGAAGATCCGAGGAATCTATAGACGGCGTCCAGGGCACTACTCTGTTGTGATGGATCGTTCTGTCGTTGGAGCAGCTCCGGTGAGCCGTAAGACGTCAAGGCTGAAGCAGCACAAGACAAACATCGTCAATCTCAAGTGGGATTCTAATAGCATCTCCAATAGATGATGTAAAATATATGTGAAATTTACATCACAAAAAACCACCTGACTACAACAGATGAGGTAAAAACTGTTGACTCTGAACTTAAGTGTCGAAACTGAAATTTACTATGGAATCTGAATGTTACTGTCGAAACTGAATGCAATGGTAGCAGAGAGGCACTTGACATGTAGTTTAGGGAGGGCCTGCAGTTCATCTTCAACCTGCACCCCCTGAGCCGCCAGCCAACCGCTGCCGGTCCGCCGCCGCCCCGGCCATCCCTCTAGGCCCCCCGCCTCCACCCTGAACCCTAAGATAGATAGTGGGGTACCTCTCCGGCGAGCCCCCGTCCCCGCTTTGGGTGGTTCTTCCTTAACTCCGGCGAGCCCCCCTCACCCCCTGAAAATTGACTGACCCAAAAGTCTATTCAGTCGACTGAAGTGTAGCTAAATTAGAGCAGAGCAGCAGCACGAGCGAGGGGGAGAGCAGCAGCAGCGTGAGCGAGAGCCGGAGCAGCAGCGGCTTGGCGAGCGAGCGATCGAGCGAGAGCCGGAGCAGCAGCAGATCCGGCTGGTATGGATGCCGCCGCCGAAGGGGCCTCGCACTAGGGGAGAGCCGCCGTGGAGATGTCGCCCGTGGCGCCGGCTTCAAGGTAGCTGCTCCATGGGGGTGCATGATGGAGCACCGTCAGCGCCGGGAGGTCGAGTTAAGGAGAAGGTGCGATGTGATGAGTGTACAACCTCTTTGGTGGTGCCGAGTAGGCCTCGGCTTCGTCCGAGGAGTCGGTGAGGATGTTGCGGTTCCGGTGGAGCAGGTTAAGGCGGCGCTGTGGGGATGGAGCAGTCGCGATTGACGAGGCGATCATCGGAGCAACTCCTTGGAGGTGGAGGATGGGGCGGCTGAACCGGCGGGACGATGAGATGGATGACGGATCCTCATCCGGGGAGGTGGACGAGGGACGTCGAGCTGTTGCGGTGGACGGCGTCGTCGGGGAAGAGGCTCCGGCTGGGCAGTGGTGAGGTGTCGGACGAAGGAGGGTGGGGTTTCGCGGCTGGAGCGGAGAGGTTATGGCGGCCTGGGATTTCGAATGGCGAAAAGGAGGCGATGGGAGGGGGTGAATCATGACTTAGGGACGCGCTTGTCCAAAATGTAGGGTGTGTTACAAAAGTACCCCCACCGATTTGAACTAGCGGCCCTTTCGGCTCAGGGTTAGAAGGGGGACTTCACGTGTCGGGATTTGGCAGCTGGAGGGAGTTTTCGCGCGCGTTGTAATTTCGGGATGCAAGGCGCGGGTTGTGAAGGTGCCATTTTTGGGAGCACGATATCTAAATTTTCGGGATATAACAAGGCACGGGTTGTTTTAGGGACAAGCCTAACGTGTAATATTGTACTTGTACGTACCAAATCGATTCGCACTTCCCTCAACCAAAAAGAAAATGAAAAAATACAACTATTCACACCACACAAAGAGAGAGTCTTGCCCCGTTTTACTATACAAATGCTATTCAAAGCTACTCCCTCCTTCCATCTATATAGGGCCTAATGCGTTTTTCGGTGCTAACTTTGACCAAATATTAGAGCAATAATATATGACATGCAACTTACACAAAGCACACCGTTAAATTCGTCTGTGAAAGGTTCTTTCAATGATATAATTTTCACATTGTGCATGTCATGTACTATTAATCTTGTTAATAGTCAAAGGCGGTCTTAAAAAATGCATTACGCCCTATATAGATGGAAGGAGGGAGTATGAATCCATGTTATGTCCAATTAAATTTTTTCGCTTGCTGTATAATGCATGTAACCTACTCATACCAACATTTTAGTGCATTCCAAATGTCTATACTACCGCTGCAATTTGAACTGAATTTGAATTCGTTTCTCTATTTTGATAAGAATCTACAATCATGATTGTTGCCAACTTCAACCATCATTCGTGTATTACCTTAATAACACACCACATGATTACTATAGAGATAGATATGAACTATGTGTACTACATGAACTCGAATTCTATTTTTTGAATACACTTGATGTTGATTCCAAATAATAGTACATTTGATGTACTAACTATATATTCATAATCTAAACCATGTTCCATACGTACACCGTGTTTATCACACGAAGTATAGTGCCCCGCCCCTACATTATGACAAGTATTTAGACCTGAGCTACAAAAGCCACACATTAGCCCAAATTATAATCAATGTTCTACATTATGATATCTTCTTCAAGTATCCGTATCCACTTTTTTATAATGAATTATGATCTTTGTTCATCTTTTACACCTTCACGATCCTCTTCTATTTGTAGCTAGCTAGCGCTAACTTTCTATCGTGCATGCACACGCCCGCCCCCCTCTCACCCACCCTTAGCGTCCCCTCCATCGCGCACATTCATCCACCCGTGGTGTGTGTAGGCCCCCGGCCCCTTCTTTCTAGCACACACCGGTCGATATACCTCTCTAGCCAAGTGTACCTACCACAAACACATATATACTTCCCCTCTTCTCTTCTCACCGTCCATGCCCCCCTATGTCCAATACGGTTCCACGCAGGTGCACACTCCCGCCCCTCTTTTCATTGATCTCATACTCGCACACTCCTCCCCCTCGACATGGTAGGCCTCTCGCACCACCTCCTAGCCGCACCCGTCTCCCCCTGTCTGTCTCTCCGGACCTTATTTGCTTCTAACACATGCAGGAGTGTATACGTACTGATCTCCCTACATATAGCCAGGTCGACTATAATTCGTTTTCCCCATGCACCGATACACTTACCTCACTAGTTATGTCTCTCCCTTTCTCGGACACACGACGGTTGATCTTCCTATGTAGTTACGTATGCTTACCACAACCATATTGTCTCCCCTCATCATCCTTGCATACCTCCCGACCCGCCTCTCACACGCACGTGCATAGACAGACAGACATCCCCCGCCTTCTCTTATTGATATTGCACTCGTACCCTCCGTTTGTCTAGCAAGCCTCTCCCACCATTTGTGAGACGCCACTCCACCACCAACCCTCCGACGCTCTACCTTTGTCTTTCTCCCAACCTTATTCCTCTGCTACACATACCATGGATGCCGATCGATCTCCCTCAATACATAGCTAGGTCTCTCTCCTTCCCCACACATATACTAGTCGATCAGTCTCTGCCCCTCCCCCCACACACACCGATAGTCGAATGTTGTAGGTAGGTATCCATGCCACGGAGAAAAACTGCACCTCTGCCCTCTCAAATTCCAGTAGGCCAGCCGCCCTGTATCTTTGATGTGGGCAAACACAAATTTGATGGCACCCTTTATCGATCGCGCAGCCACACACTTCATCCCTGTTTTCAATTCTATCAATATCTCACGTCCATGACTCCGTTTCACACACATTGCATATGTTACGTTTTTCTGTTTGAGATATCATCAACACATTGCCTCTGTTTCGCACAAACCATCTCTCTCACACCCACCCACGTACGTACCTGCACCTAAAGAAGAGGTGCACGCTGGACGCACGTACTCACGTCTCGTTCCCGGCCACACCCACGCGGGTACACGATGGAGTTCGTTTCTGTACGAAAAGGCAGCCCACGTGATAATTTGACGCGTGTAGCGGTTGTTTACTCGAAGGAGGGTCGGGTACCAGGCCTAGACGGAACAAAGTTCAACTTGACGCGTTAGTATTAAATAAAGTTATATATTCCTCAATGGCACGTACAGAATATAAAACGGTTGCCGTGGGGAAAATGGAAAAATGGGTTTGTCTCTCGTCACACCATCTCACACAAGGCGGCGGTGGCCTCTCTCTCAGCACTGGTCAGTGATCCGGCCGCATCCCGTCCGCTGGCAGAAAGGGAGGATGTGCATCGTCTCTCCGTTCGACGGGGTTGAGGCAGCACATCCCGATCTGCGGTACCCATCGTTCTCTCTGACCAAGCTCCGGCGCGGTAGGGCCTTCGCCACTTGCTTGCTACCGCAGTATGGGCAGATCCCGGCCGCCGGTGCCCTCCTAGTAACATCCCGACGACCCTCAGGTACAGCTTCCTCCGGCCTTGCTCCACTGCCCATCTTCCCACGTTGCTGCATGTGGATCTTCTTTAGTTGTTTGCTTAAATTGTATCTCGGCTAGCGTACTTTCCATCTTGCAATCTCGTCCTCAAACCATTTTTGATAAACCACCATGTGCTATCTTTCCCTTATTACATGGAATATGCTTCTTTTTTGTCGGCGTATGTGTCTTCAACTCGTGTTATTGGGCAGTAATTGTTTCCTTTCTACCTCCTTTTGCAAACAGGGCTATCCATTTTCACCTCGTTGCTATTGCGACCTTTTGGTGAACTGCACAAATCACTTTTTTCTTAAGAGTGTTTTGTGCAGTTCCGCCAAAATGTCACACGGGCAACATTTTTACATTTCTGTGGGACTGCAAAAAGGGAGATTGGTTTTGCTATCCTCCTCATCCAACTCCGTGCCTAATCTTCTCCAACAAGAAGTTAGTCCTAAAGAGAGATTGTAGAGGTGATCGGCTTCTATTTGTGTGTGTTATACTTCATCATCTAGTTCTACTATTATTGTAATCACACTAACTGGATATCTTTGCAAACAGGGATGGTCCGCTCGATTTTAGTGGAGCTGCACAAAATGATCGGATTGTGGTGTCCTCCATACACCTCTTTTTGGCTACAGAGCTGGGTGAAACTAGCTGCCAAGCAATGAACACTGTGCCAAGGAAATGGAGCCATGCCTACGAACAACATCGATCAATTATATATTTTTCTTTATTTGTACACCTTCTCACAACTTTGTCTTCAGTTGTGATGTGAATATTGGCGCTGATCTGCGAACCATTGAGATGCATTGGCAGGCATGGTAGTTTCATTTGTATTTGATGGAATGTTGTAACGAGATAATCTTGAGGCAAGACACATGAATCCTAAGTTGAAACCTTTTTTTTCTGCGGGAACCAAAGTTGAAACCTTCATAGCATCATAGTACAATTTCATTAAATTATGCGTACATATAAACAAATCCTGAAGGATTGATAGCAATTCCAGAAACAATTCAACTTTGTTTCACCGACATGTTGGACATTCTTCATCCGGCTCCACCTGCCATGCAGCAATATTGAGTGCACAACACAACTGCAGGGATTCACCCTGGTTGTTGTGCCGCAGCAGTAATGACTAGTGAGCAGTCAAATCATAGAGCCCCACCTTCGCCACAGTAAGTCGCTCGGACGAAGCAACCATCATTTCTCTGTTCCTTGAATCCGCTGGTACTCCTATATTCCCACAGTAATAAGTTGCTCGGGCGAATCAACCATCACTTCACCTTTCCCATAGTAAGTACTAGTACCTCCTTTTTTTACTCTAGAAACAACCACACGCAAATATTGGACGGTAGCAGCACACCAACTGAATCAAAAATTCTATAGTATGAGAATAACTTTGAATGTAAACCATTGATTCACTCTATCCAATGGTCATAGTTGGAAAATCCAAACAAAACCAAGCATTGGATCACTCTTTTAGCACTCAGATTGTTGCCGCCTGCTCAATCGCCTGCCCACCTAGCCCACCTATATATCCGCTCACGTGTGATGACCACAAGAGCTATCTATTCAGATTGTATGTTAAAAAAATAAAGGTCGATAACTAATGCGGCGCCTCGGGCCAACATGGCCAGATCGCATTTTGCACGAGAAATTACACACCATATTTCGTTGACATGTGGTCCCGTTCCAACATGTCAGTGAGACGACGGCGAGTCCTTTTCTACTAGTATTTCCGAATGGACGTGTAGGCCGGGGCGCCTCTTCGTGTACCGTGGCAAACTGGCAACCGTCCACCGAGTCTTCGCCTTTCCCTCTCGATTTGGAACTGTTGTCGCACACTCTTCCTCCCTCCTTGATTTGCCTTCACCCTTCCTTCTGCCATTGTTTGATCGTCTTCTCCATGGAGGCAACATGCCGGAAATGACCCTGTTATTCTTGCCCCGATCTGAAAGATGACATGGTGGAGGAACTCATTGATCGGTGCAACGTCATCACCTCGGCTAGCATGGCAGGTTCATTCAAGACTATTGTCGACTCAACAAATAACATCATTACAAGGAACCCAAGGGTCCAGGAGCGGTTTGATCTCCCCTATCTTCTTCGCCATGACTCTGCTGACTGGCGCGGGGACGACGGAGGCCTCGCCTTATGCAAGTTGATGCCGCTTGATAATGATACGTATGATGTTAAGATGCCATCGCTTGAGGGCAAGGCTTGGGCAGGCGCAAATGGAGATTGGGTTGTTTATATTGGGTACAACTGCGAGTGGGAACTCGTGAATGTGTACACTCGTCACCAGGTTCCACTTCGGAAAATCTCAGCAGACTGCCCAGAGGTTGAGCACACCGGTATTCTACGCACGTTCAAATACGATCATGGTGACTGTCTTCTACTGAAGATAGCAATTTGTCGAGTTCCCAACCGCTCTTGGAATTACAAGAACTATGAAGTTGTTGCTATCTTGGACAAGCTTGTTGCCGTCCTTCATGGTTCGACTCGATGGATATTGCTCAAAAATCAGTTTCTATACACGGATGTGTACTGTGATGCAATTCAATACGAGGGTCTTGTGTTTTCTTCCACCACTCATGGCACTGTTTTTGCATGGGATCCTCGTAGTTTGGTACATTTTTCTTCCACCGTAATTATAATTGTTTCATCCACATGCATGCGGGTTAGCAAGTTTCCCTTTACTAATTAACCTTCTTCTTGTGTTTCCAAGGTCCTGTGAACATTCCACCACCTATACTTGAAAATTTTTATAACCAAGGGGGAGATGACGATGGTGATGATCACGAGCATGAGGACAAGCAGGGCCCATATACTCAGTGGCGCCTGGCAACTTATTCCGATGGATCACCCCTTCTTGTCTGTATACAACCCACTGTTGATGTTACTACTAAGGAAGCAGGTGTTGTCTCCCATGGTCGCACTCTCCGGACCTATTCCAACACCCGTTGCATGGTATTCGGGACGGATACTAGTGTGCTAGCGCCAACACCTTCTCCCTGGTACAATATTGATAGTCTTGGAGAAAACTCGCTCTTCCTTGGACAAAACTATCCAATGATGGTGAAAGGCGATCCAACTGCTGTTGACACAATGTTACTAGTACCATTTATGAGAAGCAACTGTATCTATACCTCGGACATTTCGGTGGTTCCCTACCCTAGTACTGATGTAGTGGGCCGCTTCAGCCTGGATGATCAATCCTGCATTGGTCTCGAGATTGAAAATAGATGGCCCTTCCCAGAGAATCACTTGTGGTTCAAAGCAAGCGTTTCCAACGCCGATGATTGGTTGAGTTGAAGTTCATTTCATTGCTTGTTATTTGTTGTGTGGTGGAAACTTTAGTATTTATAATGTATCCTCGTTGTCGTTGTGGGTTGATGACCTATTGTATGTAATAAAATGACATGCCTGTGATAAACTTACTAAATTTATGAATGGCTTTCGAGTCGCTTCTCTGAGTGAGTGCCACGACGAGGCAAAAAAAGATTTCCGAATACATAATTGTACGTGCATTGCAACAGGTTATCGGATGAGGCAAATCAACAATAGTAGTACACTATTTGTACTAGCTTCACATGCTTCGCGCGTCGGGCAGGTGTTTTTACTGTAGCTGCAAATCCCATCATCCTAGGTCCTCGGATGAGTCCAATAGAAATTGCATTCTGATGTTTGGATTCAAACTTTTAGAACTGCTGCACTATCTCTACGTCTACATATACGTAATACAACAAGTTTTAAACTTGAGACCAGCCACCCACCCTCACAAAGAACACTTTTTAACCTAGCACAGACTCCAGGAAATTTGGCCACAGTGTGAGGTGGGCCATATGTTAATGTGTTCGCTGTACGTAACCAGCACCTCGAATCCTCGATACTACTACTATAAGTAGTAGGAGTAGTAGGGTGGCATGGTCCAGAACAAGCATTCACGTCCAGGAGTACGGCACACGCCAGCAGCACGACTTCCATCTGACACCATATTTCTTGGAGTCCGTGCTACAGCAATATCTTCAACCTCGTCGTTTCTCTAACTCACCCATCGCACAGCGGGCGAGGTGGGGGTTTGCCGATAGTCGGTTTCCTCAACTGCGGTCACACTTGTAAGGCCAACTCCAACGCACGACCCCAAACAGACCTCCGTTTTCCCTGGATCCTATCCGTTTGGGTAGGGCAATGGGGTCGTGTCCGGGCCATTTCTCGGATGCGGTGGCCGTGTGCCGAACGCGCGGACACATCCCGGTCGTGTACATTTTTCTTTGCAAACACATATCTTTTTTTCATCATTGATTTTTTGGTACATGGAAATACATCACCAAAATTTTGACCAGAAAAGCAAGACAAAGAAAACAAGAACCACAAGAATACATTTTAGAAGATATCCAACTTCCATAACTGCTCCTGTATGTTGGATTAGTGCCTTCTCGATGCATTCATTGTTGATCTTTTTTTCGCGAATACGCAAAGCTTGCGTATCTTTTCATTGATAGAAGAGGAGAAAATGAATACAATAGAGGATACAACACATGAGTATGGAACCCAGAGCAGAGAGAGGGATGCATTCATTGTTGATCTACGGAGGCTCGATCTTGCGTGCTTCTTTCTTCTTCGAGTGTAAAGAAGTAGACATTGCTTCCTCGCATCTAGTCTCATGTCTAGCTTCTATTCTATCAACAAGTGCACTAGTCTCATCTCTAGCCTCTATGCTAGCTAAAAGTGCTAGAACATCTACTAAATTGCGCTCTATCAATATATCGATGTACTCTTCTTCCCAATACCAAAACTTGCATCCATTCTACACAATAAAATTTTAAGTTAGCACAACTAGTCTATTCCGAGAGCACAACCGAAGATTTGGTCGAGTTCTTCCTCCTTTTGTCGACACGTGGGACATCCAGCATCCAGGTCGTGTCATGCAAGAAAATAGAGTGGTAGTTGAAGCCACGTGATGTGCATCTTGGGTTAAAATGTAAATAGAATCTTCCTACTCTTGAGTAACTCCAAAAGCAGCTACCGAAGATCTTTATTGGATTTGTTTTTCATCACCAGCACGTCGAGGTGAAAGATGTGCAGGTTCAGTGGGTCCTCTTGCGTTTACACTGACATGTGGGACCGCATATGAGCAAACAGATGATAGGCTCCGCGCGTCTGCTGGCTGGCTGAGAAGAGAGATAGAGGAGGGCTGAGCACGGACTCCAGGAAATTTGTTCTATGTAACCAGCACCTCGATATTCGCATGTGGTTGTTTCTAGAATAAAAAAAGGAGGTACCCCTACTTATGTTACTCCCACTACGCCTAGCCTAAGATTAGTAGGTGACCTTGCGCTTGGCTCTTCACCTCTTCCGAAAGTCGATGGTTCTATAGTAGTACTTCTAGCAATTTGACACCAAACGAACTGCTGCACGTCCACCGCTTGTAAGCAAAAGTTTCTCCTCATGTTGCGAGCCACCGCGCATGCGTTGGCAAGGGAGAAGGCGTAATCAAGCTTCTCGTCGTCCTACGAGTTGATGGGACACATCAAAGTTATTTAGTACGCACTCTCTCCAAAAAAGGGCTGGCCATGTCATGGCTACCATCCCGTGCTCCGTCGTTGACTACGTGCACTATTCATGTGCCATCGAGGAGAAAAAATATTGCGTAGTAGGTGCCATCGAAGTGCACGACTCACTTACGCACTGCTTATCTGATTATCTCCATTTTCTTGCATGACACGTGCACCTTGATGCTAGATGTCTCGCGTGTTGGCAAAAGGATGAACAAAGCTCACGTAAAAGAAAAGAGTTGAAGAACATAGATTCCCGACGACCGAGAAAGAGCAAGGAACCTCACGGTGGAGCGTCTGTAAGGAACCTTGCGTGTTTTCCCCTGTTTTTTGTCACCTACCCACCTATAAACAAATAAAAGAACATGAAATCTTTGCTAACCACTAGAAACGATACATCAGGATGCTAAGTTGAAGATGTTTTATAGTTTATATTGATAACCACGCAACAAGCCACGCATGTACAGGACGCATGCAGCCATGCATGTACACACGCCAACGCACTAACTCCATCCGATCCAACTCATGCACATACGCGCACAGCATGGAGCACACAACGCACGTACACAACACGTGCATGCACACACACTCAGCCGCATAATGCACATGAATAACACATGCATGCGCACACACTCAGCTGCATGGAGGCGTGCGCCATCTGCGGCGACGTCCGGTTCGTCGTGCTACAGCGAAGCTCGCACACAACGACGCCTACGCATCTCTTGCAGCACCTCTTTGCCGTCGTTGCTCAACGACTAGTTGGAGATGAAGACGACCGCAGCCTCGGCCTTAGAGCTAGCACCGATGGAAAAACATGCACGCTGCACGCACACGAGCACGTACGGAGTGCCCACGATGTGGTGCGTCCCCAGTCGCCTCTACTCCTTCTGCGCACGTTGTCTATCAAGGCGACTGCATGCCTAATGATGATGTGGGTGAGATCTTCTAGGACTCAGATGATGACGAGGAAAATTATGAGACACAAGGTGACGTACACCATCAAGGTCCACGGTCAAGGGGGTGCTAAGTGCTAAGTGCTTAAATGTGCTTAGATGAGGTTCTAAGTGCATTAAATGGCTTAGTAACTCAAGTCTTCAATGCATAGGTGCTTAGTTTATTGTTGCTAAGCTTGCTTCATTTAATTAGCTATAGACTCAAAACTTTCTTTCCACCGTTTCTTCCCGCGGTCACCAAACTAGTCTCTCTCTTCTTAATTAACTTGCCACATCATATTTTATGCCTACGTGGCAGGCTTAGCAGCTATACATGGTGGAGCACTGGGAGAGGCCAAGGCTGGTCATAGTGGGGAGTAACTTATACTGTAACATATTGCTATGTTACTCTAAACATCTCTATAAACCGGAAAGGAGGGAGTAGTAACATAGACTAGTGTCATATGCAGAGTATGGGAGCACATGATATTTCCCCGTCCGGACCGATCCCAAGTTGGCTTCTCACCTTCTTGGCCCAACAAAAACCCCTCCCCCCTCCCGCACGCGCTTCCCGCCCGGCGCCAGCTGAGCCCGCTGCTCCACATTGATGGCAAGTCAGGGCGACGCGACCTCTCACTGCTTCCGCCGTTGAAGCGGCGCGTCGACCGAGGGCTCCGCCCGCTGCACGCCCGACATTTCAGACGACACAGTGGAGAGTAACTTTAGAGCAAGTACTACAATTAGATGACCTAAGCAGGATATAAGGATTTAAATATAGTATTTGTGCTTAGTTGAAGGAGAGAGAAGAGGAGAGAGAAGAGAAGCGGATTGTAAACTTGTAGCCGGTTGTAGCAGGAGCCCCAACATATTTTGTGAGACAAAAGGTGGGGCCATTATTAATGATATAGTATTTATACTAAAGGGACTAACAGACGCCTTAATTACTCCGGTTTTTTAGACAAACCTTGGTGGGGCTATTATTGACTTGGACGTGGGTTTTGTGGGCCAAAGGCCTACTATTATACTTGGTCTTACTCGCACGACCGACATGACATGCTCTACCCTAGCCGCCGTTGTATCATATGGTTTCACACCGTTCCAGATCTTAGCGCCGCCACGCAATTCTTCTCGAGCCCTCCTTCCAGCGTGCACCACGAGAAGGGACAGCAATCCTCCGAACCCCGCCTTTCGTGATCCTGTACGGGAGAGGGGCGATCGGGTTTTTGGGGAGCACACTCCTGTGACTGCTGCCAGCGACGACTTCCTCAACGACATCCTTCTTCCCCGACCTCGGTAACCTCTTCATCAACGACATGAGTGACAACATCAACCACAGCGGTTCTGCTCCCACTGTACTATATGTGATTCTGTCCTCCTGGTTTAGTCCACATCATTACTTTGATGTTTGCAATTGTTGTCATGATCTATTTACTGCTGATTTGGATTAAATCTCATAGTAAATTGCTCATATATTCAACAATCCAATACAAAAACTTGATTATAGGCAATTTACTCCGAGTGGTTTTGCTACGCTTTTGAAGCCGCCTACTTTTAAGGGGGTGCAATATAAAAGGTGGCACACAAGGGTAGTATATTGGTTTCAGATCATGTACTGCTATGACGCCACTAAGGGTGAGCCTGAGGGCGATCTTAATCCTACACAGCAGGAAGCTTTTGAGAACATGGATACCCTCTTCAAAGCCGCCCTGCTGAGTGTTCTTGACGATTCCATTGTGGATTCATATATGTCGTTTGACAGCGGAAAAGACATGTGGGCTGCGCTGGAGGTCACATTTGGGCCCTCGGGCGCTGGCAACGAGTTGTATGTCATGGAGCAATTCTGTGACTACAAGATGACTGATGAGCGCTCTGTTGTTCAACAGACTGATGAGATACAGTCACTCTCTAAGGAACTTGAGTATTTTAAGTGTGTGTTGCCGGACAAATTTGTTGCTGGGACCATCATTGCCAAGCTTCCACCTTCGTGGAACGATTTTTCTACTTCTCTGAAAAACAAGAGACATGAGTTTTCTGTTTTGGATCTCATTAGCACTCTTGATTTTGAGGAGAAGGCGAGAGCAAAAGACACACATGCTCGGGTCGCTGAGGGATCTTCTAGTGCCCACATGGTACACGAGAAGAACTTCCAGCCCAACCAGCCCCAAAACAACAAGAACAAATCTCAGGGGAAAGGCAAGTTTGATGCAAAGAACAAGCCGTCACATTCTACCAACTTCAAGAAGAATTCTCATAACGGGAAGGGATACAAACCTCAATTTTGGTAGCACCGCACAAAATTTATATGGCTGCATCTACCTGCTGTCAGCTAACCTCATGGTGCTCCAGGTATTCCTACATTTGTAACTAGGTACAATGACCACCGCAAGATGAAATTAGCTTATTCGTACGTTGACTTGCTGAATGCAGTGCGGAACGATCCTGTCATGTGTGGAGGAGCAAACAAGCAGTGCAGCCGAAGGTGGAAATCAACCAAGGACTTATGAAATTATATATAATCTTCCTCAGGCAGGTCAGTATCCCCTTCGTCCATATGATCGTGTTTTGTCATGCCGAGCTATTGATACGTGCTACTGTTTTGCAACACCGTTTAAGTATAGCTACTGTTTTCCTATCTTTTCAGATTCAGGACAATGAAGATGATTTCAGGGGAACTGCACAATATGGACTCATGTCGAGTCATCTCTATTGCCTCATGTGTTTGCTGCAAATGTGTCAGCATCAATTGCAAGATGAGGCATCTAGCTAGCTGTGGAGTTGCCAATATGCTCAAAGTGCTCGCAACATTGAGAAGAAACAAGCATGCCCAGGAAATTAATGCGTGCGTAGGGAGGCCCTTTACTCAGAGAAGCATCGACCGATTTTGTTTATTTTCACACCTTCTCACAACTTTGTATTGGTTATAGTATGGTGAATCATTGAGATGCATAAACATGTTGAACTTTTGTTCTTCTGAATGTTAGTATGCATACTGTATCTTCTGAAGCTTAGTTTAATGTGAGTGTCTGCATCAAGTACCGCATCCTCTAATTTGGTGGATGCACGCAGAGAAAATAAATCTCCTTAATTTACTCCATAACCACCCTATTAAATATGCCTAGTAACAAACCAGGCGCATGCAGTGGCCGGCGGGCACATGCATCCTGCATGCATGGCCAGTCAGCCAAGTCCATGCACCAACTCCAATGCAGCAACACAAAAGAAGAGAGCGGTTCTTGGGAAAAAGTGAGTAGTTAGTGCAGCGGGCCTTATAAACACAAACAGCTCGCTCTCCCGCTTCCGTCTCCCCCAATACCCCCTCTCCCCAATCTTCCTCACTCGTCCAGAAAACTCCCGCTCACCTTCTTCCTCACTCGTACAGAAAACGCCTGCTCCTCTTCTTCCACTCCTACAGAAATCCCCAGCCCTCCTTCTTCCCCACTCGCACTGCCACTAGGCTCGTCTCTAGCTACTCTACTCAAACCCGTGAGCTCGGCGCGACGCCCACAAGGAAAATGGAGTCGGCTGGCCCCAGCGCCAAGAAGATGAGGCTCCCGCGAGCGGCGACGCCGGTTGTAGATCCCGCACACGGTAGCGCGAGGAGAAGCGGCGAGCCCCCCCACCCGGATCTGAGGAACCGGTAGAATCTCCGGTGGACCGCATCAGCAATCTCCCGGACGTCATCCTTGAGGAGATCATCTCACTTCTCCCCACGACGGATTGCTGCCGCACACAAGTCCTCTCAACTCGGTGGTGCCCTCTATGGCACACCGCGCCCCTCAATCTCAACTGTCGTCAGATATCTATCCTTCCTGAATTTGACCTCCTCAGAGCCGTCATCTCTTCTCACCAGCAGGGCCCCGTTCAATGCCTCTGCATCCCAACACGCTACCTGCTGAACATACCCGGCACGGTGGACGCTTGGCTAACATCCCCTGAATTCGAAAAACTCCTGCAGTTTGAGTTGTACCATTACCACAAAAGTTTCATACCACGAACACACCAAGAATTCATGCCCACACCACCGTTGTCCATCTCGCGGTTTTCCTCCTCTCTCCTCACCACCACCTTCGCCCGGTGCCATGTACCAGACGATCTGGTACAAATGCTTCGACTCCCACTGCTAAAAAAACTTTCGCTTGTGGTGGTTTATCAGTCGGAGGCCTCACTGCACAGCATCATCCACTCTAGTTGCCCTGCCCTGGAGCGCTTGCTGATTGTTTTGGGAATAGAAATCTGTATCAGTTGTCTCCAAATAAAGTCGCCTCACCTTAAAAGCATTGGAATTTGTATGGAAGGACAGCAGCTCATCATCGAAGATGCCCCTTCACTTCAAAGGTTGCTCCTTGATAATTGTTATAGACCTTCACAAATAACTGTCGTCTCTGCACCCAAACTGGAGACCTTGTGTGTAATTCATGACCCGTTTAATGATCACAAGGAGTTGGTGTTTGGCTCCTCACTTTTTCAGGTACCGTATATTATCATCTACACATTTGTAATCATAAGCTGCTTTTTTCATTTGTGCGCATAAGTTTTATATCATCTTGGAGTACACTTTGGGTACTAATATTATGTTATATTCTCAATGAAGAGTTCGTCCACTGATAGCCTATCAATGCTACTGGATTCTGTCAAGATCATATATATATCAGAATGTTTAGTTTTGATCTGAACATAATTATTGGCTTGCTGCGATGCTTTTGATCTCTGGAGAATTTATATATAGAGGTGATGATTTCATGCACATTGAAAGCCCGTATATATTGTACTAGAATTAACTGTTCAGCTGTCGTTCTTTCGACATACTCTTTTTTCAGACCTTAACTGTTTTCAATCTTCATGTCTACTTAGGTAGAACCACATGGAGCAAAACATATAACCAATCAGTGGCGTAATAAGCACCAGGATTTTCTCAGTTCTCAAGACATTCGTTTGAGGACAATAACGTTGGAAGGATATGCATCCAACCAAGCAAACAGAAGCTGTGTCACATTCTTCCTGTTGAATGTGAGGTTACTATTGTCCATGAGGCTTAATTTTTACCGCAAGAGATTTGTCACGGACGGACATGTTGAACAGCTAAAATATAAGTTTCAGGTGGACAAATGGGCTTCTAAACATGCTCGGCTTCTATTTACAACAAGTTGTAGTCATCCTGAAATAAGTTTTTTTGCACAGGAAGTTGATTTTATGGATCAGACCGATCCATTTGTTTGTGACTGCAAAAAAGAGTGGTTGGGTTAGATGTTACTGCCATGTTCAATATGGGTTTAGTCTAAAAATTTGATGAACAATTAATCCTTGGGCTTTTTGTACCATTTGTATGCTTCAGTTGCATGTTGTTGCCCTCGTACTCCCCTCCACCTGCCACTACACTGCCGCATCTTCCACGGCTGCTGTTCATTCCCGTCCGAGGCCTCGTCATCGTTCTCCGCCTTGGTTCGCTCGCTGTGCCCGTCATCGTCTGGCGTTGTCAACATGGTCAACAACCAAGAGGAATCAGGAGATGACTGTACGTGGAGAGGCTAACGGTAGGGACCCACCAGGGTCATTGCATTTCGCAAGCAGGTGCCTCGTTATTACAAGCCCAAAAAATACTTCCTCCTAATTGTTTGACAACTAGGTCCCATGCCATTGTCAATGTAGTCAATAAACGAGAAAATTACACAACGAGCGAATAACACCAGGGAACCAGCAGCTCGCCCAGTTGTTTTTTAGTTTCAGAGACGGAGCTCAACTGCGCGCTATGCGGGGGCTGTGGCCCGTCTAGCCCACGCTTACGCTTTTATTAAGCACATGATGAGCCCAGTTGATATATTTTTTCTTTCTGAAAATGGCTAGCCCAGTTCTTTTTTTTGGTGAATACCAAAACCGAGGCTTACTTGCTTTTCTCAGCCCTGCTGGGCTGCAAATCTTTCAAGATGAGGAGGGATGTAAGTAGTAAGAAATGGGCTTCCCCAGAAAATGGGCTATAAGTTGTAAGAAATGGGCTGTAAATTTTTAAACCAAAGCCAACCGCCAATTGCATTAAAATATCATTTTTTCAGGATTTCTCTACTCTCTACTCTTATAAAAACCAAAGCCAACTGGCAATTACATTAAAATATCATCTTTTCTCCCACAAGATAAACTACTCATACAAATGCATCTTCATGTTCCGTGCAACGAACGGGCATCTTGCTAGTTAAGATTCTAAATTTCATTCATTTTTTTGTGGAGAATTGTTTTTTGAATTTTATTTTGATATAATTTTTTGAAAATTATTTTTAACGTGACTAGAAATTTCGTGATTAAAAGAGTTCGTACCCCACCGAAATATGCAAAATTTCGTTGAATTTTTTAGCAGTGCCCAGAATATATGGTCTGTTATGCTAATAAAAAGAACATGGGCTTCAAATATCCTTAAGAATTAGCAAATGGGCTGTAAATTATTGAAAATAATGGCTAATGGGCTGTATGCTGTTTTCCACAGATTTGGAGGCTGACTTCTGGGCCTACTAAGTTGACGATGACGCTGTCCTAAATTTTTTTTTGACGCGTACGCAAGGCTTTGTCAACTTAGTCAACACACAGCAGTGACTGTTGGATGTCCATCCAACGGCCGCCGTGCTTCTTCAATCTCTGATCTTCCTGCTCCAGCCGCCCAAACCAGCGCCGGCGGGACTGCCTGCTCCCTCCTCCCGTGGCTGGCTGTGCTGCCGTCAGGCCATCCCTCTAACCACCCACACATCCTGTTATTTTCCGGCGACGTCAGCCTCACCCCGCAGCTGACTAGTCAACGGTCGTACTCCCCTCAGCGTGGGCATCTGCTGTGGTGGCTTCGCCGGCTCCGGGTGGTTCCCTTCCTGGGCCTCGCCCTCGTCCACCGCGTTTGTGCTCTTGGCGCGGCGAGGTCGACATGGTCAACAAACAACAGCCATCGGAAGAGGCTGACAGTAGGGGCCCACACAGGGAAATGCCTCCTTATCACGCGCAAAATAATGATTCCTCCACCTGATAGCTGGGACCCACCGGAAGGGCCTCTGTATTTCATGAAAAAAACATTCCCCCCGCTGTCAGCTCGGACCCACCGGAAGTGCCTCCTTATTACGCACAAAAAAAGAATACTCCCCCTGCTAGCTGGGACCCACCTTGGTGGGAGGCTGACTTGTGGGCCTACTAAGTTGGCGGAGACAGAGGGCTTTGTCAACTTAGTCAATATGAATGATTCTAGCTCCAGTGACCGTACGATGTCCATCCAACGGCTGTAGTGCTTCTTCAACCTCTGGTTTTCTTGCTCCAGCCACCCAAACCAGCGCCGGTCGTGCTCCTGCCTCCCGTGGCCGGCTGTGATGCCGCGGAGGCCTCACCGCCCCTACTACTCCCACCGCTGGCCAGACCATCCTTCTACTCACCCACACCCCCTGTTATTCTACGGCGACGGTAGCCTCACACCATAGCCGAACCAGTGAACCCTCATACTCCTCTACGCGTGGGCATCCACTGCTGTGTCTTCCCCGGCTCCGCGTCGTCCCCTTCCTAGGCCTCGCCGTCGTCCACCGCCATGGTGCTCTCGGCACGGCGTGGTCAACGTGGTCAAGGAACGACTTCCATCGGACGTGGACTCTACGTGGAGAGGCTGACAGCTGGGTCCACGGCCGCAGCAAGGAAGTGCCTCCTTATTACACGGAAAATAATGATTCCTCCACCTGACAGCAGGGACCCACCGGACGGGCCACCGTATTTCGTGAAAAAAACATTTCCCCCCTGATACGTCTCCAACGTATCTATAATTTATGAAGCATTCATGCTATTATATTATCTGTTTTGGATGTTTATGGGCTTTACTAAGCACTTTTATATTATTTTTGGGACTAACCTATTAACCGGAGGCCCAGCCCAAATTGCTGTTTTCTTGCCTATTTCAATGTTTGGAAGAAAAGGAATATCAAACGGAGTCCAAACGGAATGAAACCTTCGGGAGCGTGATTTTTGGAACGAACGTGATCCAAGAGACATGGAGCTGAAGTCAGGGAAGCTTCGAGGAGGCCATGAGGCAGGGGGCGCGCCCACGCCCCTGGGCGCGCCCTCCACCCTCGTGTGCCCCTCGTGGCTCCCCCGACCGACTTCTTTCGCCTATATAAGTCCATATACCCTAAAACCTTCGAGGAACACAATAGATCGGGAGTTCCGCCGCCGCAAGCCTCTGTAGCCACCAAAAACCTCTCGGGAGTCCGTTCCGGCACCCTGCTGGAGGGGGGATCCCTCACCGGTGGCCATCTTCATCATCTCGGCGCTCTCTATGACGAGGAGGGAGTAGTTCACCCTCGGGGCTGAGGGTATGTACCAGTAGCTATGTGTTTGATCTCTCTCTCTCTCTCGTGTTCTTGAGGTGTTACGATCTTGATGTATCGCGAGCTTTGCTATTATAGTTGGATCTTATGATGTTTCTCCCCCTCTACTCTCTTGTAATGGATTGAGTTTTCCCTTTGAAGTTATCTTATCGGATTGAGTCTTTAAGGATTTGAGAACACTTGATGTATGTCTTGTCGTGCTTATCTGTGGTGACAATGGGATATTCACGTGATTCACTTGATGTATGTTTTGGTGATCAACTTGCGGGTTCAATGAATTTATGCATAGGGGTTGGCACACATTTTTGTCTTGACTCTCCGGTAGAAACATTGGGGCACTCTTTGAAGTACTTTGTGTTTGTTGAATAGATGAATCTGAGATTGTGTGATGCATATCGTATAATCATGCCCACGGATACTTGAGGTGACAATGGAGTATCTAGGTGACATTAGGGTTTTGGTGGATTTGTGTCTTAAGGTGTTATTCTAGTACGAACTCTATGATAGATTGAACGGAAAGAATAGTTTCGTGTTATTTTACTACGGACTCTTGAATAGATCGAGGAAAAAGAATAACTTTGAGGTGGTTTCGTACCCTACCATAATCTCTTCATTTGTTCTCCGCTATTAGTGACTTTGGAGTGACTCTTTGTTGCATGTTGAGGGATAGTTATATGATCCAGTTATGTTATTATTGTTGAGAGAACTTGCACTAGTGAAAGTATGAACCTTAGGCCTTGTTTCCTAGCACTGCAATACTGTTTGTGCTCACTTTTATCATTAGTTACCTTGCTGTTTTTATAATTTCAGATTACAAAAACCTTTATCTACCATCCATATTGCACTTGTATCACCATCTCTTCGCCGAACTAATGCACCTATACAATTTGCCATTGTATTGGGTGTGTTGGGGACACAAGAGACTCTTTGTTATTTGGTTGCAGGGTTGTTTGAGAGAGACCATCTTCATCCTACGCCTCCCACGGATTGATAAACCTTAGGTCATCCACTTGAGGGAAATTTGCTACTGTCCTACAAACCTCTGCACTTGGAGGCCCAACAACGTCTACAAGAAGAAGGTTGTGTAGTAGACATCAAGCTCTTTTCTGGCGCCGTTGCCGGGGAGGTGAGTGCTTGAAGGTATATTTTTAGATCTTGCAATTGAATCTTTTTGTTTCTTGTTTTATCACTAGTTTAGTTTATAAAAGAAAATTACAAAAAAATGGAATTGAGTTTGCCTCATACGCTTCATCTTTTTAATATCTTCCGTGAAAATGATGGAAAGGAAAATTGTGCTGAATTGCTAGAAGAAGAATGCATTAAAATGTTTGGTACTAGATCTTTGTATGATGAGCATGATTGCAATGTTGGTAGTATGAATTCCTTGAATATCCATGATGTTAATGATATGCAAAGCCACAAGCTTGGGGAAGCTATGTTTGATGAATATGATATTTTTTGTCCCCCAAGTTTTGATGAGAATATTTATTATGATGAAAGCATTCCTCCTATTTATGATGATTATATTGATGAAAGTGGGTTTGGAAGAGTGTAAACTTTAGGAAGTAATGATCCCACTATTTTGGAGGGTGTTGAATCTTATAATATTTATGAAAGTGGATTTGGAGAGGTCATGACTTTATTTAGTGATGAATCCACTATTTCAGAAGAGGTTCCAATTGATTATGAGAAAAAAGTTGCTATCTATTATTATTATTGTGATGACTTGTATGCTATTAAGAATAATGGTAACCATGAAACTTGTCATCATGATTTTAGTTTTCAATTGGATTATGCCTCACATGATAATTATTTTGTTGAGTTTGCTCCCACTACTATTCATGAGAAGAAATTTGCTTATGTGGAGAGTAGTAAATTTTCTATGCTTGTAGATCATGAAAATAATGTTTTAGGTTCTGGTTATATTGTTAAATTCATTCATGATGCTACTGAAAATTATTATGAGGGAGGAACATATGCTTGTAGGAATTGCAATAATGTCAAGTTTCCTCTCTATGTGTTGAAAATCTTGAAGCTATGCTTGTTTTGCCTTCCTATGCTAGTTGATTCTTGTTCCCATAAGTTATTTGCTCACAAAATCCTTATGCATAGGAAGTGGGTTAGATTTAAATGTGCTAGTCATATGCTTCATGATGCTCCCGTTATGTTTCAATTCTTATCTTTTATGTGAGCATCATTGTCATCATCATGCCTAGCTAAAAGGCATTAAAGAAAAGCGCTTGTTGGGAGACAACCCAATATTTATCCTTAATGTTTTTGTGTGTTCACATGATAATGCTACTGTAGTAATCATGTTTTATAGCTTTTGTTTCAATAAAGTTCCAAGTAAGACCTTTAGGATAGCTTACGGTGATAGTTGTGTTGATCCTGCTGAAAATCAGAAACTTTTGCACCCAGTAAATTAGTTTTGATAATTCACAGAAACGTGCTTCTGATATAATTCGTTTTGCTCTGGATTGGTACACAAATTTCTTAGGACTTCCTAATTTTGTAGGATTTTTGTAGTTCCAGAAGTATACGTTTGATACAGATTACTATAGACTGTTCTGTTTTTGACAGATTCTGTTTTCTATGTGTTGTTTGCTTATTTTGATGAATCTATGAGTAGTATCGGAGGGTATGAACCATAGAGAAGTTGGAATACAGTATATATTACACCAATATGAATTTGCAATGAGTCCATTACAGTACCTAAATGGTGGTTTTATTTTCTTATACTAACGGAGCTTACGAGTTTTCTGTTGTGTTTTGTGTTGTGAAGTTTTCAAGTTTTGGGTAAAGATTCAATGGACTAGCGAATAAGGAGTGGCAAGAGCCTAATCTTGGGGATTCCCAAGGCACCCCAAGGTAATATTCAAGGACAACCAAGAGCCTAAGCTTGGGGATGCCCCGGAAGGCATCCCCTCTTTCGTCTTTGTTCATCGGTAACTTTACTTGGAGCTATATTTTTGTTCACCACATGATATGTGTTTTGCTTGGAGCGTCAATTTATTTTGTTAGTATTTGCTTTCTTTTATTTAGAACAATGTTTTGCATATTTTATTTCAATAAAAGTGGCATTGATATCCTTTACTATGCCTATTTTACAAGTCTTCATGTTGCTGTTTGAAAACAGAGAGTTTACCGTTGTTGAAAAAATTCCCTAGAAAAGTCAGAATATGATAAAATGTTGAAACCTTTTGCATAATAAGATCTGATAAATTTACTACAGTGGGAATTTTCTCTCATAATTTTTGGAGTTAAGGAAGTATGATGAATCTTTCATTCTTTACAGACTGTACTGTTTTGGCAGATTGCTGTTATGTTTGCATTGTTTGCATATGTTTGCTTGTTTAATGATTCTATTTGAGGATAGGAGTATTAAATATGCAGATGCATTTAGTATGAAATGTTGAATAATAATTTTAGTGATTTGTTACAGTAGAAAATGATAAGGTTTTGCATTGGTTTATACTAACTTATCTCACGAGTTCTTGTTGAGTTTTATGTGGATGAAGTTTTTGAGAAATAGAGAAACCATGATATGAGAGGAATTAAGGAGACACAAAAGCTCAAGCTTGGGGATGCCCAAGGCACCCCAAGATAATATTCCAATAAGTCTCAAGCATCTAAGCTTGGGGATGCCCCGTTAGGCATCCCACCTTTCTTCTTCAACAACCATCGGTTAGTATCGGTTGAACCTAAGTTTTTGCTTCTTCACATGAGTTGTGCTATCCTTGCAATGTCATTTTATTTTGTTTTGCTTGCTGTTTGAATAAAATACCAAGATCTGAAAGTATTAAATGAGAGAGAGTCTTCACATAGTTACATAATTATTTAGCTACTCATTGATCTTCACTTATATCTTTTTGGACTAGTTTGTCCTTTACTCGTGTGCTTCACTTATATCCTATGAGTAAATGGTTGAATGAGTTGAATGTCATAAATCTGAAATTATATATGTTTCATATGCTTATCCCGTTAGGAGTAATGACTTCACATCTAAGAAGTAGAGGTAGTAAATTTATTGAAGGTTAGCAAGCATTGTATTGGTCACTTGAACAATTCATGAAAGAATATTGAAGGAAGAGAGATTTCACATATAAATATACTATCTTAGACATCTTCTATGATTGTGAGCCCCATTAATTATTGTCAAACCTGAGCAAATTAGTTGAAGTTGGACAAGGAAGACAATGTAATGAGTTATGCTTGGGTATATTTGTATAGAAGTTATATTGTTATAGATCCTCCAACATGTGGTGCTTGCTTTTTAGAATCCTTTGCTAGCCAAAATATCTGTACTAAGCGGGAATACTGCTTGTGCATCCAAATTCCTTGAACCAAGTTTCTTCCATGAGTGTCCACCATACCTACCTATATGCAGTATTTACCTGCCGTTCCAAGTAAATTTGCATGTGCCAAACTCTAAACCTTCAAATAATAATCTGTTTTGTATGCCCGAATCGCTCATGTAGCGACTAGGGGCTGTCAGTATCTTCCATGCTAGGTGGGTTATTCTCACGACGAGTGGACTCCGCTCATCATTCACAAGAAAAATGGCTGGTAACTGGGATGCCCAGTCCCATGACCAAAAGATCAAAATCAAATAAAAAATAATTGCAAACAAAACTCCCCCAGGATTGATGTTATGTGGAGGCACCCGTTGTTTCGGGCAAGCCATGGATTGATGATTGTTGGTGGAGGGGGAGTAAAAACTTTACCATTCTATTTGGGAACCGCCTATAATGTATGTAGTATGGAAGATATTGGGAACTCTTGGTTGTTATGTTGACAATGAAAGCATACCTCTCAAAATTATTTATCTCTATTTCAAAATCGAGCTCTGGCACCTCTGCAAATCCCTGCTTCCCTCTGCGAAGGGCCTATCTTTTACTTTTATGCAAGAGTCAGTAGTATTCCTTCTCATTCCTACCTACTCTTTAGTTGGCAAGCATCATGTGTTGGGGAAAGATCTAAGCATATATGGCCATTCAAATATATTTGATCATGAATTATTATTGTTGACAATTATCTATATGATGAGTGAGTTGGGAGGCGAAACACTAAGCCCCTATATTTCTCTGTGTTCAATGGATGCTATTTGTTCTAAGAATATGCTTTGAGTGGTAGCAATCATGGAAGACTATATGATAGTTGCGTATGTGGAGTTTGCTAAATCAAAGCTCTGACATAGACCCTTCCTGAAAATAAGATGAATTGTAATTTTTTGATGACTAAGAATGAAGTTTGCTAGTTTTCAAGAAAGTTTATGGTCTATGCTTTAACATGTGAATAGCTTGTTACTTGATCATGAGAAGTTTTATCAGATGAGCTACTGTTATGACATATAATCATGCTAGAAAAGGTGACTGAAATTATCATTGATCAAACTTGTGCACCTGCTAGCATTCACACTTCATATTATTTACCTACTCGAGGACGAGCGGGAATTAAGCTTGGGGATGCTGATACGTCTCCAACGTATCTATAATTTATGAAGCATTCATGCTATTATATTATCTGTTTTGGATGTTTATGGGCTTTACTAAGATTTTTATATTATTTTTGGGTCTAACCTATTAACCGGAGGCCCAGCCCAAATTGTTGTTTTTTTGCCTATTTCAGTGTTTCGAAGAAAAGGAATATCAAACGGAGTCCAAACGGAATGAAACCTTTGGGAGCGTGATTTTTGGAACGAACGTGATCCAGGAGACATGGAGCTGAAGTCAGGGAAGCTTTAAGGTGGCCACGAGGCAAGGGGGCGCGCCCACCCCCTGGGCGCGCCCTCCACCCTCGTGGGCCCCTCGTGGCTCCCCTGACCGACTTCTTTTGCCTATATAAGTCCATATACCCTAAAACCTTCGAGGAACACAATAGATCGAGCGTTCCGCCGCTGCAAGCCTCTATAGCCACCAAAAACCTCTCGGGAGCCCGTTCCGGCACCCTGCCGGAGGGGGATCCCTCACCGGTGTCCATCTTCATCATCCCGGCGCTCTCCATGATGAGGAGGGAGTAGTTCACCCTCGGGGCTGAGGGTATGTGTTTGATCTCTCTCTCTCTCTCGTGTTCTTGAGGTGTTACGATCTTGATGTATCGCGAGCTTTGCTATTATAGTTGGATCTTATGACGTTTCTCCCCCTCTACTCTCTTGTAATGGATTGAGTTTTCCCTTTGAAGTTATCTTATCAGATTGAGTCTTTAAGGATTTGAGAACACTTGATGTATGTCTTGTCGTGCTTATCTGTGGTGACAATGGGATATTCACGTGATTCACTTGATGTATGTTTTGGTGATCAACTTGCGGGTTCAATGAATCTATGCATAGGGGTTGGCACACGTTTTCGTCTTGACTCTCCGGTAGAAACTTTGGGGCACTCTTTGAAGTACTTTGTGTTGGTTGAATAGATGAATCTGAGATTGTGTGATCCATATCGTATAATCATGCCCACGGATACTTGAGGTGACAATGGAGTATCTAGGTGACATTAGGGTTTTGGTTGATTTGTGTGTTAAGGTGTTATTCTAGTACGAACTATATGATAGATTGAACGGAAAGAATAGCTTCGTGTTATTTTACTATGGACTCTTGAATAGATCGAGCAGAAAGAATAAATTTGAGGTGGTTTCGTACCCTACCATAATCTCTTCGTTTGTTCTCTGCTATTAGTGACTTTGGAGTGACTCTTTGTTGCATGTTGAGGAATAGTTATATGATCCAGTTATGTTATTATTGTTGAGAGAACTTGCACTAGTGGAAGTATGAACCTTAGGCCTTGTTTCCTAGCATTGCAATACCGTTTGTGCTCACTTTTATCATTAGTTACCTTGCTGTTTTTATAATTTCAGATTACAAAAACCTTTATCTACCATCCATATTGCACTTGTATCACCATCTCTTCGCCGAACTAGTGCACCTATACAATTTGCCATTGTATTGGGTGTGTTGGGGACACAAGAGACTCTTTGTTATTTGGTTGCAGGGTTGTTTGAGAGAGACCATCTTCATCCTACGCCTCCCACGGATTGATAAACCTTAGGTCAACCACTTGAGGGAAATTTGCTACTGTCCTACAAACCTCTGCACTTGGAGGCCCAACAACGTCTACAAGAAGAAGGTTGTGTAGTAGACATCACCCCCTAACTGCTGGGACCTACCAGCTACATCTTCGCACGCAAGGAAGTGCGTCCATATTACGGGCCAAAAAAATGATTCACCCCCTGACTGCTGGGACCCACTAGCTACATCTTCGCATGCAAGGAAGTGCCTGACAGTCGGGACCCACCTGGTCGAAGCGTACGTAGCGTTGTCATTCTGGTCGCGAACGTGTACGTACATACTGGTCGATGTAGAGGCGCGCACGTGTCGTAGTAGAGGCGCGCACGTAGCATGTACATGTACGTACAACGGCCAGGATGCAAGAAAGTAAATACGGCCAAGTACGTACATACGGGTGGGGTCTCGAACGCCTACTTGCGCATACGTACGGCCAGGGCTCATGTACATGGCTGGGTCGGAACGGAGAAACTGTGTCATCATCGTGTTCATGGGGAGGCAACGGAATGCATCGTGTTCATCGGGAGGCAATGGAACGCGTGGGAGCCAACCGGCTTGGATGGAACAACTGATGGAAACGAGGCCTGGCATACCGCAGAACGGAGGAAACGGCCTTGTGTTTGACCGACCACGTTCGAAACGGGATCCTGTTCATCGGGAGGGGTCTGGTGTACCGCAAAACGGAGGAAACAGACTTGTGTTGGACCTCCTACGGTTGAAACGGGGTCCTGTTGATCGGGAGGAGTGTGGCGTACCGCAAAACGGAGGAAACGGACTTGTGTTGGAGCGCTACGGTTGAAACAGGGGTCCTGTTCATCGGGAGGGGTGTGGCGTACCGCAAAACGGGACTCCACGAGATACTGTTCATCTCTACCGTCAACCTCCTCCAGCCTCCATGGGCTACTTTTCATCCACCGTCGACCTCCTCCAGCCTCCACCTGCGACTGTTCATCCAGCCTCCATCGCACGCTACTCCACCGCTACCGTTCAACCAGCCCTCTCCATGGGCTACTGTTCATCCAGCCCTCCACGGGCTACTGTTCATCCAGCCCTCCACCGGGTACTGTTCAACCAGCCCTCCATGGGTTCGTCCTGTTCATCCAGCCCTCCATGAGGGTCCTGTTCATCCAGCCCCAACCGACTCGATCGATCGGGGTCCTGTTCACCCAAAGGCAACCACGGGGTCCTGTTCATCCACCCCCACCGGGAACTGTGCATCCAACCCCCCAGCAACGCTCACTGTTCATCCAAACCCCCAGCTGCAACGCTCACTGTTCATCCAAACCCCCCAGCAACGCTCACTGTTCATCCAGAGGCAGCATCGTTCGGCTTCAGTTAGCAACAGTAGTGAAGGAATCGCTCAATCGCTTGCGTTCAGTAACGCATAGCCTGCAGTGCAATCACTCGGGTTCAGTTGGGCAACGCCTCGCTCGGGTTCAGTTAGAGCCCAACGCCTCGCACGCACGGGCATACGGTACGAGAGAAACGTGCATCGCTCGGCCCCCGACCACCCACCGTAACTAGGAACTCCCCGATATTTTACTCACCCTCGCTTCTACCATGGTTTTTCCATCATGGACGGCCCAAAGAATGTCATGCAGCTGCATCTCCGGCCGCCCAGGACGAAAAGCCCATTTTCTGTCATGATTTTTTGTCATAGAAGTAGGAGCCCACCACATCTTTGATGATACCGGGTTTTTTCACAATTATCGTCATAGAAGTGTCGTAAGGATGACAGAAAAAATTTCGTTCGGCCCAAAATGTCACGGATGTGTCTTTTTTTGTAGTGGCATTACATACCAACAAAAGAAAAAAATTCTTCTATGCTTTAAGACATTACTTTTGGGATGACCCACATCTTTATAAAGAAGGAGTAGATGGTATTATTAGACGTTGTGTACCTGAGCATGAACAGGGACAAATCCTATGGAAATGTCACTCCGAAGCTTATGGAGGGCATCATGCTGGAGACAGAACTGCTCACAAGGTATTGCAGTCTGGATTTTATTGGCCTACTCTCTTCAAGGATGCCCATAAGTTCGTCTTATCTTGTGATGAATGTCAAAGGATAGGTAATATCGGTAAGCGTCAAGAAATGCCTATGAATTATTCACTTGCTGTTGAACCATTTGATGCTTGGGGATTTGATTACATGGGACCTTTTCCTTCCTATAATGGGTATACATATATTTTGGTTGCTGTTGATTATGTTACTAAATGGGTAGAAGCTATTCCAACCAGTAGTGCTGATCACAACACCTCTATTAAAATGCTTAAGGAAGTTATTTTCCCAAGGTTTGGAGTCCCTAGATATTTAATGACTAATGGTGATTCACACTTTATTCATGGTGCTTTCCGTAAAATGCTTGCCAAATATGATGTTAACCATAGAATTGCATCACCTTATCATCCTCAGTCTAGTGGTCAAGTTGAACTTAGCAATAGAGAAATAAAATCAATTTTGCAAAAGACTGTCAATTGGTCCAGGAAGTATTGGTCTAAGAAATTAGATGATGCACTTTGGGCTTATAGAACAACTTATAAAAATCCTATGGGTATGTCTCCTTATAAAATGGTTTATGGAAAAATTTGTCATTTGCCTCTTGAGTTAGAACATAAAGCATATTGGGCCATAAAGAGATCAACTATGATTTCAAACTTGCTGGTGAAAAGAGGTTATTTGATATTAGCTCTTTATATGAATGGAGAACCCAAGCTTATGAAAATGCAAAATTATTCAAAGAAAAAGTTAAAAGATGGCATGACAAAAGAATCCAAAAGCGTGAGTTTAAAATCGGAGAATATGTTCATTTGTACAACTCTTGTTTCACATTCCTTGCAGGAAAACTCCTCTCAAAATGGGAAGGCCCCTATGTTATTGAGGAGGTTTACCGGTCTGGAGCCATCAAGACAAATAATTCTGAAGGTACTAACCCGAAGGTTGTCAATGGGCAACGAATAAAGCATTATATCTTAGGTACGCCCATTAATATTGAAAGTAATATTATTCAAACTTTGACACCGGAAGAACACATAAAAGAGTCCTTCCGGAACACTCAAGAATCGTGAAAATAAGGAGGTACGTGGTACGGTAAGTAAACGGACTCCGAAAAATCCGCAAATTTTTTTTATCAGTCTTTGAATATTTAGAAATTTTGGAAATAAAGAAATTTCCAGGAAGCATACCCTGGTGGGCACAAGACACCAGGGCGCGCCAGGCTTGCCTGGTGCGCCCAGGTGGGTTGTGTCCACTTGGGACACCTTCCGGACTCCGTTTTTCTACCGTATGCTTGTCCTCCAAGATAAAAAATCTATATATACTTCCCGAACCTGTTGATCACCGTATCGCGGAGAAATCCTCTGTTCTCTTTTTCCTTGCTGTTTTCTGTGAGATCCCATCTACCATAGCCTCTTCAAGCTCCTCCAAGGACAAGTTCCTCAAGAATGCCATCAACCCATATCTGTGGGATGTGGTGCAGCACCCTCAGGTCATCCAGATGCATGAGGGGGTGCTTCACCTCTGCGATGTGCAATGTCCCATGTCCCAAGGGGACATGAACCATGGAGGCCAGGCTTGAAGCTATGGAGGAAGACGTCTTGTGGTGCAAGGGGATGGTGGAGCGTGGACTCAACGCCAATCACCTTATGATCACAGACCTCTCTCATGATCTCAAGGTGGATGGCAAGCCCATGAAGGACATCGTCTTCACCCTCAATGAGCAAATCAACTTCCTCCAAAGCCAGATCTATGACCTCCAAAACCAAGTCTTTGAATACAAGGCGAGGCTTAAAGGTATGAATTTGGCTGCTAGTTGCAGGACCCGTGAGACTCATTCCTCCTCCTATGATGGTGGACCACTGCCATGGAAATCCGAGGACAAGATCTCTCCTTCATCACCATCATCTTCTTCACCACCAAAAGAGAACTAAGTATCAGGTATGGGCACTCCCCTTGGCATCCGCCAAGCTTGGGGGAGGTGCCCCGGTATCGTATCATCCAACTATATTTTTGCTTTTACTTATTTTAGTTCGATCTTTTGCTTTAGATGAATAAAAGTTTAGTTTGATCCTTTCTTCTTTGAGAGTTTGCTTAGTGATCTATCCTTGTAATCGTGTGCAAGTTATATAATAAAGTTTAGTTTGAGTTGTTGCTTTCTTTACTTTCATGTTGCAAATAAAAGAAAAGAAATAAGAAAGAATAAGAAAGAAAAAGAGAAATGAAATAAATAAAAGAAAGGAAATAAATTAAGAAAGATCATATACTAATCCTATGGTAGGTGATGACACCACATAAGGAAAAGTATAAGTAGAAAATTTTATTAGAGGTTGACAAACATAGTATTAGTCAATGATGCAACTCATGAAAGAATTAATAAGGGAAGACAAGATTCACAAATAAATATACTATCCTAGAAATCTTTTGTGATTATGAGCCCTCATCAAAATATTATATGCCAAAATTGTTGACGTTGGACAAGGAAGACAACTTAATGGTTTATGTTTGTTTATATTCACATAGAAGTCATATTTTCATAGATCCTTTAACATGTGGTGCTTGCCCCTATCTTTGCTAGCCAAAAATTGCGCACTAAGTAGAGATACTACTTGTGCATCCAAAAACCCTTAAACCCAAATCTCATTTTCAAGAGTCCACCATACCTACCTAGGGATTGATCAATATCCCTTAAGTAAGTTGTCATCGATGCAAAAAGGCAATAAAAATTGCTTCTAAAAGTGTGAGATCATTTAGTGTAAGAGAAAATTGAGCGTTGCACGAACTTGTGATGGTGAAGAATAAAAGTGACAGACTGCATAATAAATGTCGCTATCATAAGGGGCAATGCAACATGACGTTCTTTTGCACTAAGGGGTTGAGCATACAAACAAATAAGCCCATGGCAACCTTTGCTTCCGTCTGCGAAGGGCCTATCTTTTAAATATGTGAGGAAAGATCTAGGCACATATGTCCAGCTGAATATAGATAGCATGAGTTATTATTGTTGACATCACCCTTGAGGTGAATATGTTGGGAGGCGAAACTATAAGCCCCTATCTTTCTTTGTGTCAGGTTGAAACGTTTTGCTCATGTGTACGCGGTGAGTGTTAGCAATCATAGAAGACTATATGATGGTTGAGTATGTGGACTTGCCTAAAGGCTCCGATACGTGACCCTTCCTGAAAAGATGATGAATTATAGTTGCAAAGTTGACTGAGAACATAGTTTGTTGGTTTTTAATAGAGTTTTTGCTTTATACTTCGATTGTGTGATGAATTATTACTTATTCATGAGAAGTATAAGATAGAAGTTCTATGATAAAAGTCTTATGTTTAATTTTTTTGCTGTTACAATAATGAACATGATGCTTCTATGTCCGTATTTTGTTTATACTTCGATTGTGTGATGAATTATTACTTATTCATGAGAAGTATAAGATAGAAGTTCTATGATAAAAGTCTTATGTTTAATTTTGTTGCTGTTACAATAATGAACATGATGCTTCTATGTCCGTATTTTGTTGCTGTTACAATTATGTTTAATTATTACTTATTCATGACCGCATTTTGTTTTTATCGACACCTCTCTCTCAAAGCATGTGGACATGTTTTTCGATCTCGGTTTTCGCTTGAGGACAACCGAGGTCTAAGCTTGGGGGAGTTGATACGTCCATTTTGCATCATGTTTTCTTAGTGTTATTTATAATGTTTTCATCCATAATAATGATTTTTGGAGTAATTCTAATGCCTTTTCTCTCATAATAAAGAGAGGACTTTCGGGACGGAGCGCCGTCGCCTCGAGGCGGAACTTGGGCAGGAGCACTTTTGCCCTCCGGCGGAGCGATTCTGCCGAGGGAACTTCCCTCCCGGAGGGGGAAATCATCGTCATCATCATCACGAACAACTCTCCCATCTTGGGGAGGGCAATCTCCATCAACATCTTCAACATCACCATCTCATCTCAAACCCTAGTTCATCTGTTGTGTTCAATCTTGTTATCGGAACTATAGATTGGTGCTTGTAGGTGACTAGTAGTGTTGATTACATCTTGTAGTTGATTACTATATGGTTTATTTGGTGGAAGATTATATGTTCAGGTCCAATATGCTATTTAATACTCCTCCGATCATGAGCATGTTTATCTTTTGTGAGTAGTTACTTTTGTTCTTGAGGTCACGGGAGAAATCATGTTGCAAGTAATCATGTGATCTTGATATGTGTTTGATATTTTGATAGTATGTATGTTGTGATTCCCTTAGTGGTGTCATGTGAACGTCGACTACATGACACTTCACCATATTTGGGCCTATGGGTTGCGAGAGTGACAGAAGCTTAAACCCCAGTCACTACAAAAAAAAGACACATCCGTGACATTTTGGGCCGAACGAATTTTTTTTCTGTCATACTTATGACACTTCTATGACGATAATTGTGACAAAACCCGATATCATCATAGATGTGGTGGGCTCCTACTTCTATGACAAAAAATCTTGACAGAAAATGGTCTTTTCTTCCTGGGCGGGCCGGAGATGCAGCTGCATGACATTCTTTGGGCCGTCCATGACGGAAAAAACTGTGGTAGAAGCGAGGGCGAGGAAAATTTCGGCGAGTTCCCGGTTACGGTGGGTGGTCGGGGCCGAGCGATGCGTGTTTCTCTCGTACACGTACGCGCGTGTGTGCGAGGCGTTGGCTCTAACTGAACCCGAGCAAGGCGTTGCGCTCTAACTGAACCCGAGCGATTGCACTGCAGGCTACGCGTTACTGAACCCGAGCGATCGATCGATGGCTGTTAACTGAACCCGATCGAGCGATTCCTTCGCTACTGCTGCTAATGCTGCTAACTCAAGCCTATCGATGCTGCCTCTCGATGAACAGTGAGCGTTGCGGGGGCGGGGTTGGATGAACAATGAGCGGTGGGGGTGGATGAGCAGGACCCTGTGGCGTTGCCTCTGGATGAACAGGACCCCGATCGATCGAGCCAGTTGGGGCTGGATGAACAGGACCCCGTGGAGGGCTGGATGAATAGGACGACCCCATGGAGGGCTGGATGAACAATAGACGGTGGAGGGGTGGATGAACAGTAGCCCGTGGAGGGGTGGTTGAACAGGAGCCCGTGGAGAGGGGTGGTTGTACAGTAGCCAGTGGAGTAGCGCGCCGTGGAGGCTGGATGAACAGGAGCCCGTGGATGAACAGTAGCCCGTGGAGGCTGGAGGAGGTCGACGGTGGAGATGAACAGTATCCCGTAGAGTCCCGTTTTGCGGTACGCCACACCCCTCCCGATGAACAGGACCCCCGTTTCGACCGTAGCGCTCCAACATAAGTCCGTTTCCTCCGTTTTGCAGTACGCCACACCCCTCCCGATCAACAGGACCCCGTTTCGACCGTATGAGGTCCAACACAAGTCCGTTTACTCCGTTTTGCGGTACGCCAGACCCCTCCCGATGAACAGGATCCCGTTTCGAACGTGGCCGGTCGAACACAAGGCCGTTTCCTCCGTTCTGCAGTACGCCAAGCCTCGTTTCCATTTTATGTTCCATCCAAGCCGGTTGGCTCCCACGCGTTCTGTTGCCTCCCGATGAACACAGCGCATTCCATTGCCTCCCCATGAACACGACGATGACGCAATTTCTCCCTTCCGACCCAGCCATGTACACAAGCCCTGGCCGTACGTATGCGTGAGTAGGCGTTCGAGACCCCGCCCGTATGTACGTATGTGGCTGTATTTTCTTTCTTGCACACTGGCCGTTGTATGTACGTGTACATGCTATGTGCGCGCCTCTACTACGACATGTGCGCGCCTCTACATCCACCAGTATTTACGTACACGTTCGCGACCAGAATGACAACGCTACGTACACTTTGAGCAGGTGGGTCCCGACTGTCAGGCACTTCCTTGCGTGTGAAGATGTAGCTGGTGGGTCCTAGCAGTCAGGGGGGCGAATCGTTTTTTTGCCCGGACGCACTTCCTTGCGTGCGAAGATGTAGCTGGTGGGTCCCAGCAGTCAGGGGGGAAATGTTTTTTTCGTGAAATACGGTGGCCCGTCCGGTGGGTCCCCGCTGTCAGGTGGAGGAATAATTATTTTGCGCGTAATAAGGAGGCACTTCCTTGCGGCTGCCGTGGTCCCAGCTGTCAGCCTCTCCACCTACAGTACTCTTCCGATGGAAGTCGGTCGTTGACCACATTGACCACGCCGCACTGAGAGCACCATGGCGGTGGACGACGGCGAGGCCTAGGAAGGGGACGACGCGGAGCCGGGGAAGACGCGGCAGTGGATGCCCACACAGAGAGGAGTACGAGGGTTCACTGGTTTGGCTGCGGTGTGAGGCTGCCGTCGCCGCAGAATAACAGGGGGTGTGGGTGAGTAGAGGGATGGTCTGGCCAGCGGTGGGAGTAGTAGGAGGCGGTGAGGCCTCCGCGGCATCACAGCCGGCCACGGGAGGCAGGAGCATGCGGCACGACCGACGCTGCTTTGGGCGACTGGAGCAAGAAGACCAGAGGTTGAAGAAGCACTATGGCCGTTGGATGGACATCGTACGGTCACTGGAGCTAGAATCGTTCATATTGACTAAAGTTGACTAAGGCCTCCATCCCAGTCAACTTAGTAGGCCCAGAAGTCAGCCTCCCACAAAGGTGGGTCCCAGCTAGCAGTGGGAGTATTCATTTTTTTGTGCGTAATAAGGAGGCACTGCCGGTGGGTCCAAGCTGACAACGGGGGGAATTTTTTCGCGAAATATGGTGGCCCGTCCGGTGGGTCCCAGCAGTCAGGGGGGAAACATTTTTTTCAAGAAATACTGGTGGCCCGTCCGGTGGGTCCCTACTGACAGGTGGAGGAATAATTATTTTCCGTGTAATAAGGAGGCACTTCCTTGCGGCTAGCGTGGACCCAGCTGTCAGCCTCTCCATGTACAGTACTCTTCCGATGGAAGTCGGTCGTTGACCACATTGACCACGCCGCGCCGAGAGCACCACGGCGGTGGACGACGGCGAGGCCTAGGAAGGGGACGACATGGAGCCGGGGAAGACGCGGCAGTGGATTCCCATGCGGAGAGGAGTACGAGGGTTCACTGGTTCGGCTGCGCTGCCGTCGCCACAGAATAACAGGTGGTGTGGGTGAGTGGAGTGGAGGGATGGCCTGGCCAGCAGTGGGAGTAGTATGGGGGCGGTGAGGCCTCCGCGGCAGCACAGCCGACCATCGGAGGTAGGAGCAGGCGGCACGACCGGCGCTGCTTTGGGCGGCTAGAGCAAGAAGACCAGAGGTTGAAGAAGCACTATGGCCATTGGATGGACATCATACGGTCACTCGAGCTAGAATTGTGCATATTGACTAAGTTGACAAAGCCCTCCGTCCCCGTCAACTTAGTAGGCCCACTATACTGGGTCCCAGCTAGCAGGGGGAGTATTCATTTTTGTGCGTAATAAGGAGGCACTTCCTTGCGTGCGAAGATATAGCTGGTGGGTCCGAGCTGTCAGCGGCGGTTACGTTTTTTTTCATGAAATACAGAGGCCCTTTCTGTGGGTCCCAGATGTCAAGTGGAGGAATCATTATTTTGCGCGTAATAAGGAGGCATTTCCTTGCGTGCGGCCATGGACCCAGCTGTCAGCCTCTCCACGTACAGTCCACTTCAGATGCATGTCGGTCGTTGACCACGTTGACCACGCCACGCCGAGGGCACCAGGGCGGTGGACAACGGCGAGGCCTAGGAAGGGAATGACATAGAGCCAGGGAAGACTCGGCAGTTGTTTCCCACGCGGAGGGGAGTACGACTGTATGAGGGTTTACTGGTTCGTCTGCCGTCGCCGGAGAATAACAACTGGTGTGGGTGAGTAGAGGGATGGCTAGGGCAGCGATGGGAGTACGGTGGGGCGGTGAGGCCTGCGCGGCAGCACAGCCGGCCGCGGGGAGGAGGGAGCAGGCAGTCCCGCCGGCGCTTGTTTGAGCGGCTGGAGCAGGAAGAGCAGAGATTGAAGAAGCACGATGGCCGTTGGATGGACATCCAACAGTCACTGCTTGTGCGTCAACCTTTTTTTAGGAAAGCCTCAAATCTGTGCAAAACAGCATACAGCCCATCTGCCATTATTTCTAATAATTTACATCCCATTTGCTAATTCTTACAGTTTTTGGAGCCCATATTCTTTTTGTTAGCATTACAACCCATATTGTGGCCACGGTTAAAAAATTATACGAAATTTTGCATATATCGGTGTGGTCTGAACTGTTTTTAATCCCGAAATTTCGAGTCACATTCAGACTGATTTAAAAAATAAATGTATATCAATATAAAATCCAATAAATTGTCCATGCATAAAAATCAATGCAATTTAAAATCTTGAAATGAAAAAAAGATATTTGAAACTAATTGCCGGTTTGATGTGTTTTAAAAATGTACAACCCATTTCTCATTACTGATAGGCCATTTTCTCGGCCAGCCGAATGAAGCTCTCCTCGTCTTGAAAGATTTGCAGCCCAACAGGCCTGACAAAGCGACTTACTTGACAAATCATAAAAAACTGGGCTAGCCATTTTCAGAAAGAAAAAAAAACTACTGGGCTGGTCTGTAGTAAACATAAAAGAAAAGGTTGTCTAGACAAGCCAGAGTGTCCCGCATAGCCCAGCTGACACCCTGCTTCCGTCTCAAAAACAAATTAGACAAATGCCACTCCAATTATGGCGGTTCATAAAAATGCCAGTGCAATTTCCAATCTTTGAAAAATGCCACTGCAATTTTTGCAAACTTTGAAAAACACCACTGCAGTTTGCAAACTTTGAAAAACGCCACTCCAGACTTCGAAAAAAATGCCACTAGAAATGGCATGAAATGGCATTTTTCAAAGTTTGGAAATTGCAGTGGCATTTCTCGGAAACACCAGATTTGGAGTGGCATTTATCAAATTAACCCAAAACAATAATAATTGGGCGAGCTGCTGGATCCCTGGTGTTAGCTGCTCGTTGTGCAATTCTCTCGTTTATTGACTACGTTGACAATGGCATGGGACCCAGATGTTAGAAATCCATTAGGAGGAGCCATTTTTTTATTGGCTTGAAATAGGGAGGCACTTGCTTGCATACTGCCATGACCTTGGCGGGTCCCTGCTGTCATCCTCTCCACGTACAATCATCTCCTGATTGTGTACGCGTCAACTTGGTAGGCCCACAAGTCAGCCTCTAAACCCGTGGAGGAAAAATACAACCCATTTAAAAAAATAATAGCCCATTCCATACGTTCAAACAGAAAGTTCAACATTCAGAGCAAAGTAACAGGTCTGATCCACATATAGAGTACTGAACTTCCACGTTGACAACCATCATAGCCAAGTTAACTATCTACTCCCACTAATACTCTAGTAGCGTACAAGTACTAACTTACTCTTAGCTAACTAGACGATGCCGGCCGCCATCTGCCGTACACGCTAAACGCCGGCACCGGCGTCCTGCGCCTCGCCTCGGACTTGCCAGAGCTGCGATAGGGCGCGTTGCTCGCGCGCGTTGGTCCTTTCCATGCCGGCGTGGTCCACCGAAGCTTCGGCTTCTAAGCGGGAAACCCACTTGACGAGCTCGTAGTAAAAATCGGCGTCGCGAGCGTGTGCGTGCCCAACAGCCTCCAGGGCTATTTGCCGGGCGCCGGCCTCCATGTAGTCGGCCCAGTTGCGGGCACTCTGCTCACGACTCAAAGCGTCGGTGCGCTGCTGCTCCATGTCCCGCTGGCGGCGCAAATTGGCGATACGGTGCTCCTCCGCCAGGCGATCGTGCTCCAACAACTCCTGCTCCTCCGCCAGGCGGTCACGCTCCAACAAGTCCTCGATCTCCGCATTGCCATCTAAAGACAAATAGAATGCCTCCTCCCTCCGTCTGCATTCTGGTGAAAAACCGAACACTAGTTCCAGTAGTGACCGCCTCCGGCCTCGCCTACCGTGAACGGGCGGGGGCATGGCGGACGTGGCGAGCGATGTCGGGCCGGTGGGGGCTTATGAGGATATGGCGAGCTGCGTCACGGTGCCACTTGAGAAGGCCGGGAAACAGTACTTATAGGCGGAAGGTAGCGCAACGGTCATCGGAATTCAATGCATAAGTAGGCATGGCTTAGCGCACGAGCTTGCCGTGGAAAACTAGAGAAACTGAAATTATGACTGTGCCATCCCGTCCTGTCTGGGTCGCACGCCAGCATGACGGTCAAACGAGTGCACTCGAATCATCTCCCTCCTTGTCAATAATGATTCCACGGATTTAAAAAGCCCGCAACAATTAAAGCGCATCTTTTTTCGCATCAGTTAGCTGCCTTAATTACGGCCGGCTGCATGCAGGCACTCAGAATCGCTCGCAGCCAGTACACGGAGCAGCATGCAACGAGTCGCAGCCGAGAGCACGCATGCAACCGCTTAAATCGCTGGAATTAATTAGGCTTAAACTTCTTCATGCCATTAATTATTGCCATGCCTTGGTCTTGCTGCTTTGCTCACGGGACTAATAAACCCGGACGGAGGGAGTACCTTGGTTGGTGAGAGGTTTGAATTAAGCCCTGCAAACCAGAAAGGAGGTACTAGTACGTGTGTGATCCGCTATTTATTCGTGTAGGATCGAGTAGGTTGTTTCTTGAATTGAGCCCTGCAAACCGGAAAGGAGGTAGTACGTGCGTGATCCGCTATTTATCCGTGTAGGATCGAGTAGGTAGGATAGTGTAGCTTGTCAGTTTCTTCAGAGGTAGGCATTTTTATTCAAAAAACTATCACTTCGGATCTTGCGTCGCAAATAAAACTGCCAGGAGCGCATTAGTAGGCTAGCTAGTGATCGATCAGTAACTTGTAAACACTAAGCGAACCGAAATAAGTAACTGTTAATGCATCTCAATGATTCACAGATCATATACAAATATGTAGCTCCAAAAGCAAAGATCAGCCACTTCGGATCTTGCGTCGCAACTAAAACCAACTAGTACGATTCACATACATAAGATCAACATGTTAATGCATCTCAATGATTCACAGATCATATATAAATATGTAGCTCCAAAAGCAAAGATCTAGAAAAAACATCTGTTCTTCCTACTAACATGGATGC
Organism: Triticum aestivum; assembly: GCF_018294505.1. NCBI lineage: Eukaryota > Viridiplantae > Streptophyta > Magnoliopsida > Poales > Poaceae > Triticum > Triticum aestivum. Next base: position 417,081,643 of record NC_057805.1, on the reverse strand, counting down.
TTCTCTTGGCCAACATTCAATACAGACTGAAAGACAAATTTGTTTGTGAAGTCTACAATTCCTCTTGCAAACGTAAGTGGTTTCACCAACAGCTGGAACCATGAGAATGAACCACACATGATGGAGGAACATCCACTGCAATATGATTTGGTCTTCTCTCGATCACACGGCGAGACTATTTTTGGAATAAAAACTTTAACTTAGTCAAAATGATGCCCATTGTATAATCAGACCAAAGCAATGAAGCACCTAGTATTGGCCAATAAATAGTACATTACTACTTTTCTGCAGTCCATGAAGTGACTATCCAATCTTTCTGTGTCTATTTTCAAATGGCACTGCATGCAGTGACTATACTATTCTCTTGTGCAGTTCAACCAAAATTGCGGTCACTTTGTTTGTTTGCGAAATAGCAACGGGCAGACATCTCTGTCTGCACAAATATTAAGCAGCTAGTAAACATATACCACACCTTGTATTTTCGGTTTAAACATGTCTCTTCCGCTTAGCATCTGTCATGTTCTGCACTGGACAATTTGATACAGTTATGTTTTGCCCTGGACAATTTCATACTGAATTGATTTGCTGGTTCAGAGCAGAAATTTAGCGCCTATTCTTCATCAGACCAAGGATATCCATGTTCGCAGTGATGGAAGAGGTGAAATCGATACAACCGAAATTGAGCATCCAATCATTGAATCCTGTCCTGCACCTCCAATGTAGGTCCACCCTACCAATAAATTCACATGCAAACCACTAGTATTACTATCTAATGACAGTACAAAAAGAGTAGCAAGATAGTAGCAAACCATGTACCTTGGTAATGAACAGCTCATAGTGCCACCAATTGGATATAAAGGATTGGAAGAAAACATGCTCCTAATGTTGAACCAGTTGGACTTTTTGTGCAGTTCCACTAAAATCGAGCATCCCTGTTTGCATAGATATTGAAAGTGTGATTACTGTAAAAACGACACTAGTTGAAGCATAGACTCACAAATATAAGCATTCCAATTTCTTAATGGAAAAGGTAGCAAGACTATTTCTAACCACCTATTTGAAGGAATAAATAAGGCAACAGCGGCTCATGTCAGAAAGGCATATATAGTTCTTTTTGAAAGAATGATCGACTCCTGACCTTTCCTCTTCTTTTAAGTATTTTTTGTGCAGTTCAACTAAAATAAAATGCCATCACCGCCTTGACAATTCAGTGACAATGTACAAAAGGAAATGACTTAACATTACATCATGATGTCAGGTATGTAGTCGACAGGCATTAGAGACAAACATACAGACCTCCTCCAATAACATAATGAACATTAATTTTAACAAAGGTGTGACTAGCTTTACCGGGATAATTTGAGTGAACTCTACACCCTCTGTTCCTTAATATAAGTTGTTTTCGCGGTTCAATTTAAAGTACCCAAACGTCTAGTATTTAGAAAAACAGGTAGTAGTTTTCTTGAGCACATATCTGGGAAAGCTTGCCACACTTTATTTATGTCCATACGCTAATGCAACACCATTCGAATACTACAAATATACCCTAATCCAGTGGCTAGTGCAACAGTAGAGTAGTTAGTTTATTACAGGGTACAGTACAATGGTTTTACTTAACAGATTTCAATAAACTCTAGCACTGGAAGATTTCTATAAGAATTAACAATACAAAATGTAAAGGTAACAAGTTTCAGCATTGGTATACTAGCTGTGCATGAGCATTAAACCAAATACAAAAGTCTGAAGGTAACTAGCATTATTAACTAATGACAGTATAAAAAAATTGCAAACCATGTACCTCCAAGGTAAATATCATTTCAAACTCGTGGGGACCTTAAAAATTGCTATCCCAGTCTTGATAATCGATCAAACATAAAAACTTGATCGAACGAATCAAGAGAACATCCAGAGGAGGAGGTGCCCACTCTTGACCTTTCCTCTTGTCTTCATAATTTTTTGTGTAGTTTAACCAAAATAAAATGACATCAGCGCCTTGGCATTTTGGTGACACTGTACAAAAAAATTAACTTATCTCATGAAAGTGAGGTATGTAATCTATAAGCATTAACAGTGCAAAAATCTGAAGGTAGTAACAAGTTTCATCGTTGGTATACTGGCTGTGCAACAGCATTAGAATGCCTTAGCTGAAAAATCTTTAATACATCCACAATCAACAGCTAACCCTGAAATAATCCAGTGACATTAAATGGCATTGCTTAAATTTATCGGTGGCATTAGACTGAGTGCGGCATTAGTTAAATGTGGCATCACTTTAGCAGTAGCATTGCTTGACTTGACTGCTGGCGTTATACTAACAGCAAAAAAGTGGCAATAAGAGCATGGGAGGCCCATTCGGACAGTGGGCGCACCAGTGCGATGTACCTCCACGGATGCAGAGTGGTGAGGGAGGTATGGTTGCCCAGAGCAACAAATATCCAGGCAGCATATGTGGATTACATCCCATTTTTGTTCTCTTTAGCCACCTTTTTCCCATGTGAGGACAACAAACCGATCGACCTGGTCATTCTCTATTGCGTTTTCATGCCTTTCTACCCTTCTTCAATCAAGAGACACGAGACTCGTTCCTTAGCTACTGATTTTCCCCTTTTCAACTTAGATACGGGTTCGATGCCTACTCTCTTGGACAGTACAGTCTCCCTTCCTTTCCTTATTCAACCCAGACATGGATTAGTCTGCATGAAGTAGGGTTTCCTTTAATAGTGCAAATTAAGGTTTTCGTCTGCGTGTCCAGTAGAGCAGAGGATAGCAAATTGTGAAGATGGTGGAGTGGAAAAACATCCACATGCAGCGACGTGGCAGATGGGGCAACAGAACAAGGGTATGGTTCGAAAAGAGGTAGCATACCTGAGGGTCGGCGGGAAGTGGCTTCGCTCGTGGTCGTCATCCTCCGCACACACTACGGCAGCGAGCTTGGGGATGGAGGCCATCCCACGCGGGCGCTAGGTCTGAGAGGACGGCCTTGTCGTCAGTGCGTGACCTCTCTCGCCGACGACGAGTGCGTCAATGATGCACGTCCTTTTCTTCCCCGACGGATCTGTGACCACCGGTGAGGAGGGAGAGCGAGGCCGTCTTTTTAGATCTGGAGAGAGGGTGATAGTGTGAGAAGCAAGTGGGAAGCCCTTAGCAAGAAAGCGCTGAAGCTACAGCCTATATATATTTTTTATACTACTAGTACTGGAGGTGGAGTAGTGGTAGAGTAGTTTATATTTTCTCTGTGTACAGTACCAGTTAGTCGTGCTTCAAAACTGAACGGCACGCCATTAAAAAAATAAAGGTCGATAACTAATGCGGCACCTCGGGCCAACGCGGCCAGATGGCATTTTGCACGAGAAATTACACACATGTTTCGTTGACATGTGGTCCCGTCCCAACATATCAGTGAGACGACGGCGAGTCCTTTTCTACTAGTATTTCCGAACGGACGTGAAGGCCGGGGCGCCTCTTCGTGTACCGTGGCAAACTGGCAACCGTCCACTAACTCTTCGCCTTCCCCTCTCGATTTGGAACTGCTGTCGCACGCTCTTCCTCCCTCCTCCATTTGCCTTCACCCTTCCTTCTGCTATTGTTCGATCGTCTTCTCCATGGAGGGAACAGACCAGAAACGACCCCGTTATTCTTGCCCCGATCTGAAAGATGATGTGGTGGAGGAACTCATTGATCGGTGTGACGTCGTCACCTCGGCTAGCAGGTTCGTTCAAGACCATTCTCGACTCAACCAATAACATCATTAAAAGGAACCCAAGGGTCAAGGAGCGGTGTGATCTCCCCTATCTTCTTCGTCGTGACCCTGATGACTGGCGCGGGGATGACGGAGGCCTCGCCTTGTGCAAGTTCATGCTTCTTGATAATGATATGTATGATGTTAAGATGCCATCGCTTGAGGGTAAGGCTTGGGCAGGCGCAAATGGAGATTGGGTTGTTTATATTGGGTCCAACTGCAAGTGGGAACTTGTGAATGTGTACACTCGTCACCGGGTTCCACTTCCAAAAATCTCAGCAGATTGCCCAGAGGTTGAGCACACCTACGCACGTTCAAATACGATCATGGTGACTGTCTTCTATGGAAGATAGCAATTTGTCGAGTTCCCAACCGCTCTTGGAATTACAAGAACTATGTTGTTGTTGCTATCTTCACCAAGCTTGTTACCGTCCTTCGTGGTTCGACTGGATGGATATTGCTCAAAAATCAGTTTCTGTACATGGATGAGTACTGTGATGCAATTCAATACGAGGGCCTTGTGTTTGCTTCCACCACTCATGGCACTGTTTTTGCATGGGATCCTCGTAGTTTCGGTACATTTGTCTTCCACCGTAATTATAATTGTTTCATCCACATGCATGCGGGTTAGCAAGTTTCCTTTACTAATTAACCTTCTTCTTGTGTTTCCAAGGTCCTGTGAACATTCCACCACCTATACTTGAAAAAATTTATAACCAAGGGGGAGATGACGATGGTGATGATCACGAGCATGAGGACGAGCAGCGCCCATATACTCAGTGGCGCCTGGCAACTAATTCTGATGGATCACCTCTTCTTGTCTGTATACAACCCACTGCTGATGTTACTACTAAGGAAGTAGGTGTAGTCTCCCATGGTCGCACTCTCCGGACCTATTCCAACATCCGTTGCATGGTATTCGGGATGGATACGAGTGTGCTAGCGCCAACACCTTCTCCGTGGTACATAATTGATAGTCTTGGAGAAAACTCGCTCTTCCTTGGACAAAACTATCCAATGATGGTGAAAGGCGATCCAACTGCTGTTGACACAACGTTACTACCATTTATGAGAAGCAACTGTATCTATACCTCGGACATTTCGGTGGTTCCCTACCCTGGTACTAATATAGTAGGCCGCTTCAGCCTGGATGATCAGTCCTGTATTGGTCTCGAGATCGACAATGGATGGCCCTTCCCAGAGAATCACTTGTGGTTCAAAGCAAGCGTTTCCAACGCCGAGGATTGGTTGAGTTGAAGTTCATTTCATTGCTTGTTATTTGTTGTGTGATGAAAACTTTAGTATTTATAATGTATCCTCGTTGTCGATGTGGGTTGATGACCTGTTGTATGTAATAAAATGATATGCCTTTGATAAACTTATTAAATTTATGAATGGCTTTCGAGTCGCTTCTCTGAGTGAGTGGTGCGACGAGGCAAAAAAATATTTTCCGAATACATAATTGTACGTGCATTGCAACAGGTTATCGGATGTGGCCAATCAACAATAGTAGTACACTATTTGTACTAGCTTCACATGCTTCGCGCGTCGGGCGGGTGTTTTTACTGTAGCCATATGTTAATGTGTTCGCTGTACGTAACCCGCATCTCGAATCCTCGATACTACTAGTACTATATAAGTAGTAGGAGTAGTAGGGTGGCATGGGCCAGAACAAGCATTCACGTCCAGGAGTACGGCACACGCCACCAGCACGACATCCATCTGACACCATATTTCTTGGAGTCCGTGCTAGAGCAATCTCTTCAACCTCGTCGTTTCTCTAACTCAGCCATCGCGCGGCGGGCGAGGTGGGGGTTTGCCGATAGTCGGTTTCCTCAACTGCGGTCCCACTTGTAAGGCCAACTCCAACGCACGACCCCAAACGGACCTCCGTTTTGCACGAACTCCAACGAAAATTTTGACTAGAAAAGCAAGACCAAAGAAAACAAGAACCACAAGAATACATTTTAGAAGATATCCAACTTCCATAACTTCTCCTGTAAGTTGGATTAGTGCCTTCTTGATGCATTCATTGTTGATCTTCGGAGGCTCGATCTTGCGTGCTTATTTCTTCTTCGGGTGTAAAGAAGTAGACGTTGCTAGCCTCGCATCTAGTCTCATGTCTAGCCTCTATTCTAGTATCAACAAGTGCACTAGTCTCATCTCTAGCCTCTATGCTAGCTAAAAGTGCTAGAACATCTACTAAATTGCGCTCTATCAATATATCAATGTACTGTTCTTCCCAATACCAAAACTTGCATCCATTCTACACAATAAAAATTTTAAGTTAGCATAACTAGTCTAATCCGAGAGCACAACCGAAGATTTGGTCGGGTTCTTCCCCCTTTTGCCGACATGTGGGACATCCAACATCCAGGTCGTGTCATGCAAGAAAATAGAGTGGTAGTTGAAGCCACGTGATGTGCATCTTGGGTTAAACTGTAAATAGAATCTTACTACTCTTGAGTAACTCCAAAAGCGGCCACCGATGATCTTTATTGGATTTGTTTTTCATCACCAGCGCGTCGAGGTGAAAGATGTGGAGGTTCAGTGGGTCCTCTTGCGTTTTCACTGACATGTGGGACCGCATATGAGCAAACAGACGATGGGCTCCGCGTGTTCGCTGGCTGGCTGAGAAGAGAGATAGAGGAGAGCTGAGCACGGACTCCAGAAAATTTGTTCTACGTAACCAGCACCTCGATATAGGCTCGATATAGTGGGGTGGCATGGGCCATAACTAGCATTCACGTCTAGCAGTACGGCACACGCCACCCACATGAGTCCCATCCGACACCAATTTTCTTGGAGTCCGTGCTACAACCATCTCTTCTCCCTCCATTTTTGTCAGCCATCGCGCGGTGGGCGGGGTAGGGGTTTGCCGATAGTCGGTTTGCTCAACTGCGGTGCCACTTGTAAGTGAAAATGCAACACCGTACGCATTCCCCCTTGAGCGGCGTGCCGGACCAACTGTGCGGGGGTGCGACGCGAACACGGCAGGCTTTTCCTTTTGAACTTGTAACTTGTAAAATTTGGTTCTGCTCCATGGCACGACCGATAGATAGAAAATAACGATTTTCCCTAGAGTAATGAGAAGTTTGGTTCTGGCGCTGTTCATGCATGGAGTACGTACGAAAATTATGAAGTTGGTGCGAAAGGTGATGTCACATCCCTAATTCTGGTTTGACCTATGCTAGCTTCCATGTGAGTATCATGTTTAGATTCAAATGAAACTTGAATTGAGGAATTTTCAAAAGCCTCCGAAAACCTCTAAAAATAACCAACATTTAAATCTCATCAAATGAGTCCAAGAAAATGCTCCTGTTATTCGGTGAAAATATTGGCATGAGGTAAAATTCAAACCAATATTTTTGGAGTCACAGAAATAATTTATTTTGGGTCTTTGATTTAAATCAATAATATATTTGGGTTGAAATTATTTCTGCTATATAAGAAATAATGTTCAAATATTTTGTAAGTTTGCATGTGACCTTGGACTAGCTCTCTGAGCTCACATACAAATTTACAGAAAGTTTTAAAATGGTTTAGTTTCCAAACTAAATCAAAACAAAATAACAGAAATAGAAAATAAAAATAAAAGAGAGAGAGAGAAGAAACTTACCTGGCGCCACCAACCGGCCCAGCACTGCAGCTGGCCGGCCCAGCCCACCAACGCCTCCTCCCTGTCGTCTTCCTCCCCTGCCAAAAGGACAGAGGCACGTGCCCGCCCCGCACCGGCCACCTCCTCCCTCCCTGCCTGCCTGGCTCCTCCCCGGTGCGCCTAGATGACGCCACGAAGACGCCCGCACCTCCCTCGACCCCCTGCATCTCTCCCCCTCTCTCTGGACCTCTCCCCCTCCTCTGTTCTCCCCACCAAGAGCCGCCGTCGCCGCCGCTCACCGTTGTCGCGCCCAGAGCCACCCCCTCGCCCCTCTGACGTGCCCAGGAGCTCCGCCTCTATCATCTACGCCTCCTCTACAAGCCAAGCAACCGGGGACGCGCCGTATCGCCGCCATCAACATCATCTTCAAGATCCAGTGCCGGCAATCGCCATCGTCGCTCCGTCGCCTCCAGACCTCCCCCGAGCCTGCTGAGCATCTCGTGATGATCGCCGTGAGCCCCTCTTCCGTTCCCCTCTTCTCTCCATGCCGTTTGCCCGCTCTAGCCATTGTTTCCGTCGGACCCGAGAACTCAACGCCGCCGGACTTCACGCCGCCGTGGCCAGAGCCCGTGTACGTCGCTCCTGAGCACGAGAGCGTGCTCCTGGCGTCCCGAGGGAGCTAACCCGCAGCCCATTCTGCTCCCTAGCGCACCGCAGCCCCGCGCCCGCACTTGACTGAGCTCCGGCCGCCGCCGCGAGCTCGTTTTCGGCGAGCTCCGACCACCCCAGCTCGTCTCGCTTGCCCCACCAGTCGTGGCTCACTCCCAGGAGCACGTAGGCGCAAACGATGTTGCAAACCGAGCCCTGTGGGCGGTTTCCGACGCGCTCCACCGCGTCTGGCCTCGCTGGCGGGTTTAACCCCGCTGACCCGGGTTTGACCTTGTTTCACCACCCCAGGGTCACTGACGAGTGGGCCCGCCCTGTTAATCTTTAATTAGTTTTAGGTTAGTGCTAACTAACTTAGATTAATTAGTCCAGCCACTAACCAGTGGGCCCAGGCCCTAATTAACCTAGGTTAGTGCTAACTTAACACTAACTAACCCTCTTAGTTAGTTGTTACACTGACATGTGGGTCCCAGCCGTCAGGTTTGACCTGGGCTGGCGCCTTTAACCTGCTGACGTCACCCCAACGTCATTGAGGGAGTCCTGGATTAGGTGTCCTCGGACTGCCGGACTATATACTTTGTCCGGACTGTTGGACTATGAAGATACAAGATTGAAGACTTCGTCTCGTGTCCGTATGGGACTCTCCTTTGCGTGGAAGGCGAGCTTGGCAATTCGGATATGTAGATCTCCTTCTCTGTAACCGACTCTGTGTAACCCTAGCCCCTCCGGTGCATATATAAACCGGAGGGTTTAGTCCGTAGAACAACAATCATAATCGTAGGCTTGCTTCTAGGGTTTAGCCTCTATGATCTCGGGGTAGATCATCTCTTGTAATACTCATATCAATCAAGATCAATCAAGCAGGAAGTAGGGTATTACCTCCATCAAGAGGGCCCGAAACTGGGTAAACATTGTGTCCCCCGCCTCCTGTTACCATTAGCCTTAGACGCACAGTTCGGGACCCCCTACCCGAGATCCGCCAGTTTTGACACCGACATTGGTGCTTTCATTGAGAGTTCTACTGTGTCGTCACGGTAAGGCTTGATGGCTCCTTCAATCATCCACAATAATGCGATCCAAGGTGAGGTTTTTCTCCCCGGACAGATCTTCGTATTCGGCGGCTTCGCACTGCGGGCCAACTTGCTTGGCCATCTGGAGCAGATCGATAGCTATGCCCCTGGCCATCAGGTCAGGTTTGGAAGCCTGAACTACACCACCGACATCCGCGGAGACTTGATCTTCGACAGATTCGAGCCCATGACGGGCGCCGAACAGTCACGATGGGCATGACTTAGATCTGCCATCGGAAGGTGTTCGAGAGATCACGCCTGCAGCTGCCCCGGCTTTAAATCCAGAGCAGGTCGTGCCATCCGAGGACGGGTGGATGGACCCCGCCACGGAGGCCGCACACTCAACGGCGATAGAGCCGAACACGGATCTCACTTCCAACGAGGTCTATGTCATCGGACCCTCGGACTCGTTTCCGGCCATAGGCTCCGGACCGCTCACGTCTGTGCCTATCGAATCTGATTGGGCACCGATCATGGAGTTTACCTCCGCGGATATCTTTCAGCACTCACCCTTGGGCGACGTGCTAAATTCATTGAAATCTCTCTCCCTGTCAGGGGATTCCAGGCCGAACTATGTCCGGCTTGACTGGGGAGCGGACGATGAAGAAATTCGTTACCCACCCACCACCCACTTAATAGCCACTATCAACGACTTAAACGACACGCTTGATTTCGACTCCGAAGACATCGACGGTATGGACGACGATGCCGGAGAAGAACAAGAACCACCGCCCACAGGGCGCTGGACATACACCTCATCATATGATATATACATGGTGGATACACCCAGAGAAAACAACAGCGAGGAACGGAAGGACGCAACAGAGGATAATCCCCTTAAGAAGCAACCAAAGCGATGACGTCGGCGCCGCTCCAAATCCCGCCATAGTAAAAACAGCGATAACAGCGCAAGAAGAAATGATACCCCGGTCGACTCCAAAGGAAACGACGACCCCATGGACCCAACGATGGAGCAGGATGAGCCAGGAGACGGCGAACATAGTCCGGGGTCGCTGTTCGAGCATAGCGACGGCAGAGATAAAACTCATAAGCCTGTCTCCGGAGAGGAGAACAGTCCGGGCGACGATGCATTCATCATCCCAGACAAGCACTTGGAACAAGAAGACCTCCGCAAAAGGCTTATCACCACCGCGAGGAGCTCGAAGAAGCAGAAGCAAAGGCTTAAGGCCGCGCAGGATATGCTCAACCGAAGATGGAACAAAGTGCTCGACACTGACGAAAAATACGGCGGCGATCGCCACACCAAGAGCTACCCAAAGTGCAAGCTCTTGCCCGAATTCGACGACGAGGCAATAGAGCCCATTCAGCTGGAAAATAAAATGGCCGATCAGCCGGACCGACCACCCCGTGGCCGCGACAGGGCGGCTAACAACGCCGCACACAAGTCAGCGCATGATTTACGTGAGCACCTGGACAAAAAAGCCAGTATGGCCAGGTCCATCTATGGATTTAGGAAGCGTGCTCCGGCGCAGGATCATGGCCCCCCAAACGATTATATTGATCGAATAACAGCTCGGAATCAAAACCGAACACTACAACCGTCGGAAGCATGCCATGACACATCCAAATATAGGGGTGCCACGCACCCCCTGTGCTGCACCAATGAGGTGCTGGATCTTGAATTTCCAGAGGGATTTAAACCCGTGAACATAGAGGCATACGACGGAACGATAGACCATGCAGTCTGGATTGGGGACTTTATTCTTCATATCCACATGGCTCGTGGAGACGATCTCCACGCCATCAAATACTTACCCCTCAAGTTGAAAGGACCAGCTCGGCATTGGTTGAAAAGCCTCCCCGAAAACTCCATTGGAAGTTGGGAGGAACTTGAGGATGCTTTCAGGGCTAATTTCCAAGGGACATATGTCCGACCTCCGGATGCAGACGATTTAAGTCACATAATCCAACAACCCGGAGAGTCAGCCCGTAAGCTTTGGAACAGGTTTCTCACTAAAAAGAACCAAATTGTTGATTGCCCAGACGCTGAAGCCTTAACGGCTTTCAAACACAGTGTCCGGGACGAATGGCTGGCCAGACACCTCCGCCAGGAAAAACCAAGGACAATGGCAGCCCTCACAAGCCTTATGACCTGGTTTTGCGCGGGCGAAGACAGTTGGTTGGCCCGCAGTGGTACCAACGACCCAGGCACATCTGAAGACAGGGACGGCAATGGAAAGCCATGACGCAATAAAAATAAGCGTCGAAATAATGAGGACAGCCCAGATAACATGGCGGTAAACGCCGGATTCAGGGGCTCTTGATCCGGTCAGTGGAAGAAGCCATTTAAAGGCATCAGAGATGGACCGTCCAGCCTAAACAAAATTCTAGACAGATCATGTCAGATTCATGGCATCCCCGAGAAACCTGCGAATCACACCAACAGAGAATGCTGGGTCTTCAAGCAGGCCGGCAAGCTAAACGCCGAACACAAAGGAAGGGAGCAGCCAAGTGAAGACGAGGACGAACCTCGCCAGCCGAACACTGGGGGACAGAAGAAATTTCCACCAGAGGTCAAAACAGTGAACATGATTTACGCAACCCACATACCGAAGAGGAGGCACAAACGCGCACTCCGAGATGCATACGCTGTAGAGCCTATCGCCCCCAAATTCAACCCATGGTCGGCCTGCCCGATCACTTTCGATCGCAGGGATCATCCGACTATTATCCGGCATGGAGGTTCGGCTGCCTTGGTGCTCGATCTAATAATTGACGGATACCATCTCACCCGAGTCCTAATAGATGACGATAGTAGTCTCAATCTGATATATCAGGACATTGTCCGCAAAATGGGGATAGACCCATCAAGAATTAGCCAAAGCAGTACTACCTTTAAAGGAGTAATACCAGGCGCAGAGGCCCGCTGTACGGGCTCTCTAACATTAGAGGTTGTATTCGGTTCTCCCGACAACTTTCAAAGCGAAGAACTAATCTTCGACATCGCTCCATTCCGAAGCGGCTGCCATGCACTACTCGGAAGAACGGCCTTCGCTCATTTTAATGCAGTTCCGCATTACGCTTATCTTAAACTCAAGATGCCCGGTCCACGTGGCGTCATCTCAATTAGCGGAAATACAGAACGTTCTCTGTGTGCGGAAGAATATGTGGCGGCTCTAATAGCCGAACCACTAAACGGCCTCCCCAACCCGAATAAATGATCGGTCGACAAGACCACGGATGCGGCTAGATGTGTCCGGCGCACCACTAGTTGTAGCAGCCCAGATAAACCTGGCCTTGGTCGGCGGACATGCCCCCACATGTGGTGCTAGGGGCTGCCCGCACGTAAAAGGGTCCATAGTTCGGCTCGACCCTATTCATACACAATAGATTGAATTTTCATGGTTCATTAAGAATAACCAACTTTTCGCACAATTACACCAGATTCTTTCACCTGGGTTTTTCCTTTTTACAGATGATCACCGTGCTACACCCCCCCAGGATACGGCACAACGGAGACAAAGGCGCAGACGTGCAGCAGGGCCCCGTCCAAAGGTTTCTTTTTAGATTAAGACCCTGCGTAAACCTTTTTTAATGTCTCTTGTTGCTTCACACCCTCCGGCCACTTCACACAACCGAGAGGGATACTGGCGTTATTGGCATTTCGTCACGCCAGATTAATGCATGTACCTGGAAATTTAGGGCTCATTATCGAGGGCATTACTCAGCCCAGTATATGTTGTAAAGTCCGAATACCTTAGGGAGTGTTCGGCGTCACGAGTTTGGCCTTATATGCATCAGCTCCGAATCATGTCTTTGGTCAATAGTTGGGTTTGCCCGGCTCCCGTGTTTTGCTACCTTACGTTCCGCTCTATCGGCTAAGGTGGCACCGGGAGAACTACTGCGATTGTGCCCTGGTTCATCTGGACGAGCACCTCAGTAGAGAAAGCTGAAAACTGACTGTCATGATAAAGCGCGAGACTGGTCAACCACTCGATGACTCAGCGGAATCTTCGATTCCTCCGCATTAACAAAGGACCGGTTTCCCGGTCATGTACGTACGCGCACCGTATTCGGGTGAACGCGGAAATACCAGGGGCTATATAGTAGCCCCACCGTCAAACTCCTATGGCTAAGTGAAAGTGTTAAAGCTATATAGTCCGATTGCCTTGTTCGCCGCGCTATCACCTCCTTAATGGACCAAGACATTGGATCAAGTGTGCTTACGTGCTTTACCGAACACCCCTGCATTATATGCGTGGGGGCTGAAGCCGACGACTGCAATCTTTCAGGTTATATACATATATACATAAACGGCCGCACAGGAGGCACTATAATACTTTACGGGCAAAAGTATAAATACATCCTTTATAATCAAAATAGCATTGTTTTTACAATCAACATACATGTCACTGGAACATGGTACTCTTTGAGCACTAAGCCTCTATTAAACGGGCAAGAGCCATCCGCGCACCCTCTATGCACGCCGACCTCTTGATAGCGTCGATATGTGGCACAGCACGAAGAAATCGTTGCACTAAACCAAAATAACTTTCCGGACTTGGTTCCTTCGGCCAAAAATGATCCACGACAGACCTCATGTCAAGCCCGGACAACCTATGGAGCTCGGCCCACTCGGCCATTTGTTCATTTAATAGCAGCGGACGCTTTAGAGCACTGAACTACGACCAGAACAATTTTTCCACCTCATGATCCTTCTGATCTTTGAAATACTCAGTCGCATTAGCAGCGCTCTTTGCTAAGTCCAAGTATGCGTCTGCAGCACTCCATAATTGATCCAGAGGGGCATACTTCGGATCTCTGAACTTCGTCCGGAATAAAAAGGGTTTCCCAGCCGTGATATCTCTGGCTTGATGAAGCTCCTCCCTTGCCGCTCTGATTTCAGAGCGAGTGTCCTTGGCTGCATCCAAGGCCTTCTTCAGATCAGCTGCCTTCTCTTGGCTTTCCTTTTCAAGAAGCTCATATCGGCTGGCGGCATTTTTCAGCTCCACAGCCAGCTTGGCTATTTTATCTTCGCTCTGGCGATGAGCGGCCTGTTCGGCTTTTAACTCTTCGGCTGCCTTCAAGGCGGCCGCATTGCTTCTCCTGGCTTGCTCCTTGGCTCGGGTAAGTTTCTCCCGAAGGGTCTCCACGGCAGCAGCTCCATCTGCAGTCAAAGCATATTATAGATACTAGCATCATGCTCCTCTTAATATTTGCTGACCACCGGAAAATACATACCCTGTGCCTCGTCAAGCCGCTTGTTCACAAGTGCGATGTCGGCATCCGCCACGTCAAGCTGCCGCCTCAGTTCGGCAAAATCAGTAGTCCGGCAGCCGCCGGACCCGCAGCCGCCTGCACATGAAAGCAGTGCGATCTTTACCTGGGACTATGATCCTCCGTTTGCCGCCTCTGGACGGCAACCAGACTCTCAGGGGCTACTGTCTATACAGGGCACACCTAGCGTGTGCGGTACAGTCAAAAATATATATATTACTTTGCGTACCTCAAAGCCTCTTAGCAGCCTCGTAAAAGCTTCATTCAACCCGCTTTTGGCGGATGAAATCCTCTCAAACACCATACCCATTAAGGTACGATATGCCTCTGAGATAGCCGCTTGCTCTAGAAGACCCATCAATGTGTCCGTTTGTGCACCAGACAATCCCGGGCTCTTTCTGTTGCTCTCCTTAGGAGCCGAATACTCCGGACTTCGGGCGGCCGAAGAGTTACCTTCTGGCCTTTGCGGATCAGGAGAAATCCTCCGCGACGACACTTCAGGGTTGTCCTTCTCACGAGGCGGGGATGCAGGGGAAGGCGTTTCGCTCTCCATCATCTCCGGAAGAAGATCCCCCGAAGACAAACTTTGTTGAGAAGGGCTATGAGCCGGACTGCAAAACATATGTCCCGGTTGTTATTTTCAGAGAAAAAGATATATTTCTCAAAGTGCCTTTGTTCACTTACGGCTCGGTTGATGGCTGTCCCCCTTGCGAGCGCTGTGCGGCAAGGACGCCCTCCGGGCCAGGGCCTCCTGGCGAAGGTTTCTTCCCTCGTTCGGAAACCTCCGTTTCCAAATCTTCCGGGGCGCCCCTTTTCCTCCCGCGGGGGGAGGGGATTTTAGGTTCACCTCCCCGATCAACCTCCTTTGCGGAGGCACTAATTCCCCCAGTTTGGATGTGTAATGTATGAAGCCCGCTCTCGGCTTCTCTATTCCTCCCTTCATCTTCTCCTGATGGCACTTGATAGGGTGCGCGCTCAAGCATCCTGGTTAGTACAGGATCCGGCGAGCCTTCGGGAAGGGGGGCCGAACACCTGATCCTCTCCGCCTTTATGATCCAATCTTGGCAGAGGGCAATTTTTCAGAATAATGTTGTGACAAATATAAAGACAGCATGTTCGGTCGCGGAATTACTTACTTGGGTGTCTGGACGGCTGCAGTTGAGACCCGCATCCTCGGTGGTGTCCGGACACTTTATTCGTGATCCGAAGAACAATCCATACATCCCTTCGAGCGTCATGCCGAAGAGGTGTTGAATAGTTCGCGGTCCTTCCGGGTTGAACTCCCACATACGGAGAGATCGACGTTGGCATGGCAGGACCCGACGAACCAGCATTACTTGTATTACTTTGACGAGACTGACATCCCTCTTGAGGAGATCTCGGATGCGGCTTTGCAATGTCAGCACGTCATTAACTGGCCCCCAGTCCAGCCCTTTGTTGACCCATGACGCCATTCGAGGCGGAGGGCCTGGGAGAAAGGCTGGGGCGGCCACCCACTTTGTACCCCGGGGGGCTGTGATGTAAAACCACTCCCATTGCCATAAGTCGGGCACCTCCGGGAAGGAACCCTTTGGCCATAGGGCGTCAGCACCCTTGCTTATTATAGCGCCTCCGCACTCCGCGTGTCGCCCATCGATCATCTTCGGCTTCACATTGAAGGTCTTGAGCCATAAGCCGAAGAGTGGGGTAATGCGGAGGAAGGCCTCACACACGACGATAAACGATGTGATGTGAAGGATGGAATCTGGAGCTAGATCATGGAAATCTAGCCCGTTATAGAACATGAGCCCTCTTACGAAGGGAGCAAGACTAAAGCAAAGCCCTTGAAGGAAGTGGGAAACAAATACGACACTCTCGCTGGGTTCGGGAGTGGGGATAACCTGCCCTTGAGCAGGTAGCCTGTGGAGGATTTCGGCGGTCAGATACCTAGCCTCCCTGAGCTTCTTGGTGTCCTCCTCCGTGATAGAAGAGGTCATCCACCGGCCTTGAAGGTTGGATCCGGACATGATTAAAGGTCCGGAGCGCTTAACCTGAACCTTGGGTGTTGGAACTCGAGGTAGGGGAAGGGAAGGATTGGGCGTAGAAAGAAAAGGACAGGTCTTGGCCTCTTTATAAAGAGGGTGAATATCAAGCGTCCTTCGCGTGACCGTTTGGAACTTGCCTAAGACCGAGGAGTCATACTAATAGCACGATTGGGTTACCCAAGCCCTTATTGATGAGAATCCCGTGATAAGGGGACACGATCTCTGCTTCGACAAGACGTGCCAATAAAACCGCCTCGCAATACGTGCAGTAGCAGGCTGGGAAAAAACAGTTCGTATAAAGACCGGGCCGCGGCGTTATCACGCTATGAAAAGTTATCATCAAATTAGATTCGTGGAATATTATACTCTCTACGGTGGTATGTGGAATTTATTTTGCAGAGCCGGACACGATCCTCGTGTTAAAGATCTTCTATGGAGTATTCGGAGAAGGAACCCGCCTTGCAATGCCGAAGACAATCTGCGCGCCGGACTCATCGTCATTGAAGCCTGGTTCAGGGGCTACTGAGGGAGTCCTGGATTAGGGGGGTCCTCTGACTGCCGGACTATATACTTTGGCCAGACTGTTGGACTATGAAGATACAACATTGAAGACTTCGTCCCGTGTCCGGATGGGACTCTCCTTTGCGTCTAAGGTGAGCTTGGCAATTCGGATATGTAGATCTCCTTCTCTGTAACTGACTCTATGTAACCCTAGCCCCTCCGGCGCCTATATAAACCGGAGGGTTTAGTCCGTAGAACAACAATCATAATTGTCGGTGATATACCCCGCGGTATGACCCGGCCAGACTTGGCGACTCACCAGAGACCTGGCTAGAGCTTGGCGACTCACTCGTGATCCGCCTGAACATGGCGATTCACAGGTAACATGCCTGGACATTGTGACTCACTGGAGACCCGGCGGGCGGATCAGACGGACGACAAGGCCCAAGGCCCAGCAGGCTGGATTATACTCTGGTGGGCCGGCTTAAGGAGAAAGGGATGACAAATATTTCCTTTACGAGGAAGCAAGATCCGGACTTGTATTCAACTTGTAAGAAAAGATAGACTAGTCCTAGTCCTACTAGGACTCTGCATGTAACCCGCCCCTCTAACTTATATAAGGAGGGGTAGGGCACCCGAAAGGGGGACAAGTAACAAGAAACAATCTCTAGGGCTAGACACCGAGAGCCGGTTCCCGGCGACTCTCCCGTGATCATAATGAGACCTAGCCTCAAACAGCATGTAGGGTTGTTACCGGATGATGTTTCCCGGGCCCGAAGCTGTTTAAATCCTTGTCTTGTGTTGCCTCTCTCGATTCCGCTCAACCCCTCTCAAGCTACCACATAGATGTGTTGGCCTCGCGACTAAGTCCTGACACTAAGGACATCTGCCGTGACAATTCCACGACAGTTGGCGCCCACCATGGGGCACGCGCACGGTGGTGTTGAGTTCTTGAAGGGATCTCATCTAGGGATCGACGAGCTCGTAATTTTCGTCAGATGAGAAAGAGCCGGCAAGTTTGTTGTTTTGTAATCAGGAAGCATGATTAACTTTGGAGCCGACAGTACCAGCTAGCGCGATATGGCGAAACCAAGACCGGCTCAGAGTACTCCACTATTCAATTGCCGTTTTATACTACGAAAGCCGGTGCGCGTGAAGAAAATTGCATCCGCGGCAGTCAATGTATGCAGATTCACTTCAAGTCCCAAGGCTGCTACCTTGCTGCTGCTACTACGCAATACATACACGGCGGACGCAAGAAGACTACTCCGTCGATTCACAAAAAAGGCAGATGCATACTTGTGCAGAAAAGGTATTGCACGTACTGCTGACGTAGCGCATCGCTCCGCGTGGACTACAAATTAATCAAATACAGATGATGCTTGAAGACATAGACTGTCCGGACTAGTACTAATACGTCATGGAAGGAATTCTAGAAAGAGCAACACACGAGAGTCTATGAATGAGACAAAGAAGACCAGAACCTGAGTCCAATTAGAAGAGACGCCATTCACGCAATTGTCACGCCATGTACGGGAACCTATCCTGGATGGCTCAAGTTCCAAGGAAAGCAGAAATTACTGTTGGATTGACTGGATTCAGACAAAGAAAGCGGAGGGCCACGACCCGGAAACAGATTCTCCACGGGCTTGGACTCTTCGATTGACCCGCTCTGTTGACCTGCCGAGCCGCGCCCTGAGCGGCGATGGGGCCTCCCCCGCCGCGCCTTCACTACGGCCGCACCAGGGAGCCGCCGCCCTGGGCAGTTTCGTTATAATGAAAAAAACTTTTGATCATATCAGAAGATATACGAGGCGTTCCTGAGGATAAATATGCCCCAATTTCTTGGAGATGATTATGACGATGATGAGCAGAAATTATTAGAAGTTATTTCTGCTGTAAAAGTGCGGTCTAAAGAGTATACTACAATTTGCACGCAGTGGAGATTATACAAACTACGGTGAACTCTGGCAAGGCCCTTGAAAGGATCAACACAAAAGTTCTTGGTTATCTACGGACGCCATATAGTGATCATCTGTCGCCTAAAATCAGGTGATATTTATCTTACGTATTTTGTTAAGTACATGTTGATTCCTTCGACAAACAACTACTCCGCCCTGTTGTATGTTTTGTACGCAGGACAATTGTGGTTTATACCATGGGTACGGAGCACGTACTTGCAACATTGCGCCCGGCGTTCGTCCGTGCCTCATTACCCGGTAAATGGACGCGCAAGCCGCCACCCTTGCGGCCCAGACTACTTCAACTCACCGGAACCGTCCCTGTGATTGACTCGTCTGTGCGCGCCACCTTACAACGCCATGAACGACTCGCCCGTCCGCACTCGCATCCGATTCACGTGTCCGCGCCAGCTTATAACGCCATGGCCGACTCGCTGTCCGCGCCGGCTTACAAACGTCGCGACCGACTCACCCGTCCGCACCGGTTTACCACGCCGCGGCTGGTTCACCCGCGAGTGACTTCAACTTCACCTAGCGATCATCAATTTCATGGCGGATTATTTCCGGCCTGGCACATCAGGTGATATCCATCTAAAATATATTTTATTGGTACATATTATTTTTTGTCAAAGAGCAGTTTATCTTTGTCTTGGTCTGCAATATTGTTGATGCAGGACAATTGTTCACTACATCAAAACGACGTGGTTAACTCGCCCGTCCGCGCCGGTTTACAACACCGCGGCCGGTTCATCTGTTTGATCCACCTCTGATGCTGAGGTCATCTTTTCCGTCTGTCTCTCGCGGCCTGGTCTACATCAACATACCGGGCCGGACCTGTCTGCATGAGCTGTTTATTGAGTATGAGCAAGTCACAGCTTGGGTAGCCCGGTTTTCTTTCAACAAATTGGAGGCAAGCTATCATGTTTTATCAGCGGCCGTCTGCACTGGATGGCTCAATGGGTAGGTGCACAAGTCGCCGCCACTATGGCTTGGTTAACTTCAAACAGCCAGTTGGAAGGAACCATTGGCCGAGTTGCTGACACGGCTCATACGGGATCATTTATAACCCGCCGCAGTCACCTTCAACCTTCTGTGGATTCACATCGCGCTATCAACGCCAATGATATACACCTTCTGCTATGGTCAAATATGGAGAATCTCGAGCCAACTCCTCGAGTCGTCCCGAGACTCGGGGGCTACAATGGTATGACTCGGCAAAGTTAGCCGGTTTCAATGAATTCAAGAAGTCCGGGTCATTGAAGGGAAAAATAACCCAACCCCGGGGATTACTGCTAGATCGATGAAAATTTAAGGGCCGTCAGAAGATTTCCGGCTCAAAATAAGGATTCTGGTTCAAAATCCAGTTCAAGGACAATCTCTCTCCCACAAAGCACTGAAGCTCTTAATATCCGGTTTAAAAACCGGTTCAAGGAAAATTTATTTACCACAAAGCTTTGAAGCTCTCAAATCCGGTTCGAAATCCGGCTCAAGGTAAATTTATCTCTCACAAAGTTTTAAACTTTCAAATCCGGTTTAAAGTTCCGGTTTAAAAAGAATTAATCTCTCGCAAGTTTGAGTTCTCAGAAAGATTAAAGGGTGCCAAAAAGGGCTTGCTGCCATGATGCACGGTTCAAACATGGGTATCCCGCTTTACGGCTTATCTTATTATGGTCACTTGGGGGCTTCCTGCTCATCAAGTATAGCTGTCAGTACCCTCTTGATCGGCGCAATGCCAAAACTTATATGGTCACTTGGGGGCTTCCTGTTCAAACATAGGTCGTATTCGAACCAAAGAGAACATAGCTGTCGGTACCCTTTTGATCGGCACACTGCCAAACTCACTAGGGGGCTTCTTGGTCGTATTCGAATCGTAGCTCAACCCCTTTTGGGTCCAACATGGATCGTATTCGAATCAGCGTCGTTAAACAACTCTCAAGGTCATTTGGGGGCTTCCTGTTCAAACATAGGTCGTATTTGAACCAAAGAGAACATAGCTGTCGGTACCCTCTTGATCGGCAACGCGAAAGCCACTGGGGGCTACATGATCGTATTCAAATCCTAGCTTAACCCCTTTGGAACGGTTTACTGATCGTATTCGAATTGGAAGCCTTGATTTTCTTTTTGTCTGGATTAATTTTTTTTTGAACGCAATCTTTTGGGTTTTGAGACTTTTTGTTCATATCTAAATTGTATATGAGTGGTTTCTATTTAACCCGGCTTGATTTTCAATGATAAATCGCCAGCTTATGACAATCATCATCTATGTGGAAGCATTGGCTTCTAAGGATTGGGTTATCGCCCTTACTGCACAGGTCATGTAAACCGGCAGTATAAATTCAATATCACAGTGGTTATATGTGAGATATTATGACCCGCCCTGCGGTAAACAGCCAAGGGATCTTGTGATCTAATTATGTGCAGGATAAGACTACATTTGGGTGGTTACCCTCCCTAGTTCTTGACGTTAAGTCGCCAGGGCATATGTTGTTTAAACTCTGCAGGATTTACAGAGCTATGACTTACATAAATGATTAAATTCAAGCCCATCATCAACGATTGAAATTGGTGTCTCAAAAGGGTTATCAATTCTTGATTTTATCAAAGGCTATAAGCCGCCGGGTTGTACAAATTCCGGCTTACAATGGAGGCGTATTAAATCGCCATCGGCCAAGAGCCACCGGGTATTTAAACTCCGGATTGACTTATCAACAGATGAGGTATTCAAAGTCGCTTTGGCGCAATGACTATTATTTTATCAATGGATATGATTTATTCTACAATGGAAAGAATAGTCCCGAGTTGCTGCAGGCTTACGACTCGGCACTTGGGGGCTACATTATTTAAATTGAGATCACATCAAATATGCAAGTCCCATGTCACTGCCAGCATGCACCATGGTACTTGGGGGCTACTGTAAAGACATTTTTTGCTCAACCTATTAAAGACCCGACTCATCACATTGTAATGAGCTGGCCCTTGGGGGCTACCAATTGCTCCTGTCGAAAATTCAAGGTACACAAGCCTTAATCCATTATATTGAAAGATCCACTACTCAGTTGGTAGAGTACAAAGCTCTTAACCTTGTGGACGTGGGTTCAAGCCCCATGGTGGAGATTACATCATATGATGTTCTTTTCAAAGAAGTATATATAAAGTCCCAGCTCAGTATTATCTTACTGAGCCGGCCCTTGGGGGCTACACGTTGCTGCTCAAGTTTACATGGTCATATTTACAAAGTCCCTGCTCATTATTGCATAATGACCTGGCCCTTGGGGGCTATACTGGTTGAAGTTTTTATGAACATAAGGCAATTATAAGTCCCAGGTTGCTGCAAGCATGACAACCCGACACTTGGGGGCTACAGGTGATATGCATATAAGGGAGGAATAACTTCAAATTTTCAGTTTTGAGCAAATCAGGTATTATATTATTATCAGAGAAATCTGCAAAGTTTATGACCCAGCGTCATCATAAGGTTGACCCGGCATCAGCAACAATTACATGACCCGACATCATTTATTTATAACCCGGCAAATTTGGCAATCATAAGTCGGCAAGATTTACATCTTTAAGCCGGCTGAATATCAGTTGAATATTTCAAGACCAATATTTTTGTCAAGTCAGAGCATTGAAGGCCGACTCAAATGGATTATTTCTTATAATATTTCTCTACAACAGCCAATGTCAGCAAATTGGTTATGAAGCTGGCCTATTGATCCGGATTTTTTAGAAGAAGCGCCTAGATTTTTTTGGCATTGGCAAGGTTTGGACATATCTGTTAAAGGAGATTTGCTATAAGATCTTGAGTATGCATCCAGGAGCAAATGATAAGGACTTAAGGATGATCAGGTGCCGGCTTACAAGAATATTTAACCCGGAACACAACCTGTCAAATTTGTTCTTGAGTTATTTTGCAGGATCAATTTAACATGGATAAATCCAAATTAAACTGGGGGCTAATGTCGGGGATATACCCCGCGGTATGACCCGGCCAGACTTGGCGACTCACCAGAGACCTGGCAAGAGCTTGGCGACTCACTCGTGATCCGCCTGAACATGGCGATTCACAGGTAACATGCCTGGACATTGTGACTCACTGGAGACCCGGCGGGCGGATCAGACGGACGACAAGGCCCAAGGCCCAGCAGGCTGGATTATACTCTGGTGGGCCGGCTTAAGGAGAAAGGGATGACAAATATTTCCTTTACGAGGAAGCAAGATCCGGACTTGTATTCAACTTGTAAGAAAAGATAGACTAGTCCTAGTCCTACTAGGACTCTGCATGTAACCCGCCCCTCTAACTTATATAAGGAGGGGCAGGGCACCCGAAAGGGGGACAAGTAACAAGAAACAATCTCTAGGGCTAGACACCGAGAGTCGGTTCCCGGCGACTCTCCCGTGATCATAATGAGACCTAGCCTCAAACAGCATGTAGGGTTGTTACCGGATGATGTTTCCCGGGCCCGAAGCTGTCTAAATCCTTGTCTTGTGTTGCCTCTCTCGATTCCGCTCAACCCCTCTCAAGCTACCACATAGATGCGTTGGCCTCGCGACTAAGTCCTGACACTAAGGACATCTGCCGTGACAATTCCACGACAATAATCATAGGCTAGCTTCTAGGGTTTAGCCTCTACGATCTCGGGGTAGATCAACTCTTGTAATACTCATATCATCAAGATCAATCAAGCAGGAGGTAGGGTATTACCTCCATCGAGAGGGCCCGAACCTGGGTAAACATTGTGTCCCCCGCCTCCTGTTACCATTAGCCTTAGACGCACAGTTCAGGGCCCCCTACCCGAGATCCGCCGGTTTTGACACCGACAGTCATGCTGACGCAGATAACCTTTTTCTCGATTTATCTTATTCAGGAAATTCCCGAAAATGCCCAAAACTTCTAAAATTCATAGAAAATCAACCATAACTCCAAATGAAACAAATTCTATATGAAAAATGATCAGAAAAATACAATCTATCCATCTGTAGCATTTTCATGCATGTTAGAACAACTTATGACTACTGTTTAGGACAAATGAAATAAATGGCCTTTGAATATCCACATATGGAGTTTGAATTTTAATCTGGGATTCAAACCAACTCCATTTAATCTATTGCTAGCTGCATTAGCTCAAATCACGGCATATTGACATGTCATGATCATGCATCATATTGTGCATTGCATTGATTGTGTTCTTCCTTGTCTACCGGTATTTGTCCCCTCTCAGTAGACGACGTTCCAACGATGAGTTCGATGACACCGATGAAGAACTATATTATCTTCAGAAGTGCCAGCCAAGCAAAACCCCCTTGTTCATTCCGATACAATCCCATTCTCTCGCTTCTGCTCTCTTTTACTGCATTAGGACAACAACGATACAACTGTTACATGCTGTGGTAGTTGAACCCCTTTTTCGCTGCATGACCTGTCATTGCCACAGTAAATAGATGAAACCCACTAGCATGAGTAGGAGTTGTTTGAGCCCTGATGTGCCTACTCATTCATGGTTGTTTGTCATGCCTGCTACTGCTTAGAGTTGTGTCGTGTCTTATTCATCGGGAATGAATTGGAATGTTGTGAACATGTCCTACTGTGTGTGAACACGATTTGGTAAAGGTAGCGGTGAGAGGCCATGTAAGAGTACATGGTGGGTTGTCTCATTGAAACCGTCCTTAGGAACTGAGTTCTATGTTTGTGATCCATGACCAGTTACTACCACACATTGGAATGCTTAAGTGCCCCTCTCGACTTCTTAACCACCCCTGTCCTCTGTCCAGGAGTTGCAAGTAGTTTCTGGTGTTTGTAGTATGCTGGAGGCCATGCGCAGCGGTGACCCCGAGGGGTGGGCTGTGATGTGGTAGGCACGTGGCCGGGTATGCCGGGCGCCCGTTTGGTGTTGCGGAACCCTGTACACATTGTTCGGGGCCGTATGTGGAAACCTCGGCCGGACTCCCTACGGATGGAACCTGAATAGGCGATAACCTGGACTAGAGACTTGAGTGTTTAGGTAGGCTGTGGCCGACACCCTCGCTGGGCTTACGCTTGAAGCTTGCCGAGTACATGTCGTGTAAACGGCGATAAGTGGTGAGAGCGTGTGTGAAGAAGTACACCCCTGCAGGGTTAACATCATCTATTCGAATAGCCGCATCCGCGGTAAAGGACCTCTGGGTTGCCTATACAGTTCATAGACAAGTGAAAGTGGATACTCTAAAATACGCAAGATAAGCGTGAGTGCTATGGACGGCCTTCTCGTAGGGAGATGGGAGCGGATCCATAGTAGTGTATTGATATGGTGAATATGTGGACTCGTGTGCGCCACCTCAAAAGAGTTACTTGTAGTCGTAGTTTAGGATAGCCACCGAGTCAAAGGTGGCTTGCTGCAGTTAAACCCCACCATCCCGTTTGTTGATAATGATGCATATGTAGTTAGTTCTGATGTAAGTCTTGCTAGGTACATTTGTACCCACGTTTGCTTAATTTATGTTTTTGCAGAGAGACTTCAGTCTCGATAGTAGTTCCGCGTGGACTTCGACGTTTAGCCTGTTACCTCATCTACGATCTTGTGCCCTCGGCAGGATCTGGTAGATAGTCAGGCTCCTCAGCCTTTTTCATTTATATATTTCTGTACTCGGACATGTTAAGCTTCCGCTTGTGCTTTGACTTGTATGCTCTGAATGCTGGTTCGAGAGACCCATGTTTGTAATATCTCGCTCCTCGGAGCCTATTGAATAAAATAATTGAGTTGTAGAGTCATGTTGTGATGCCATGTTGTATTTGCACATATCGAGCATATTGTGTGTATGTTATTGAAATGCTTGGTATGTGTGGGATCTGACTATCTAGTTGTTTATCCCTGGTAGCCTCTCTTACCGGGAAATGTCTCCTAGTGCTTCCACTGAGCCCTGGTAGCTTGCTACTGCTCCGGAACACTTAGGCTGGCCGGCATGTGTCCTTCTTCGTTCCTGTGTCTGTCCCTTTGGGGAAATGTCAAGCGGTGTCTACCGGAGTCCTGTTAGCCTGCTACAGCCCGGATTCTCCGGAGTCCTGCTAGCCCAGCTGCTACAGCCTGGATTCACTCGTTGATGACCGACACGTTCGTTGTTGAGTCACATATGCCCGTCCCTATAAGTTAGTGCCACTTTGGGTTCATGACTAGCCATGTCAGCCCGGGTTCTTTGTCATATGGATGCTAGCGACACAATCATATACGTGAGCCAAAAGGCGCAAACGGTCCCGGGCCTGGTAAGGCGACACCCGTGGGAATACCGTGCGTGAGGCCGCAAAGTGATATGAGGTGTTACATGCTAGATCGGTGTGGCATAGGATCGGGGTCCTGACAGGTAAGATAATTACTAGTAGTACCATATACTACTACATGGATTTGACGGAAAAATAAAAATACATACGGATCCATCAACGACATCCTCACGCCCCTAGTGCGCCGGGTCACCAACCGACGTGTGAGGAGCAGTGGCGTTGGCGGCGAGCTCAACGTGCTTCTGAACAATGCCGTCCAAGGTTGCCCTGCGGTCCAAGAAGGCCAGCGTCCTATCGTCCTCCTCTTGCATGTAGTAGTCCTTGTGGATGATTTGCGCGTAGACGTGGGTGATTATGTAGATGGTGTCTTGCTGCGCCAGGCACTACGCGGCGAGCGCGACCTTGAGATGGACATTCTCCGGCGCGACGGCGGGCAGTCGTAGGGCCACCAGTGCGTCGAAGAGGTTGTCACCATAGTGGCCGTTGAGGGTGGCGGGCATCGCAGAGCCTGGGCGCGTCGGCTGGAGGCGTACGTCAAAGTTGTCCGCGAGCTTCTTGACGACGGTGAACTTGTCGAGGAAACCGACGAGGACCTCGTTGAACAAGGAGACGAAGCTGTCGTCCAAGCGGCCCCTCGCCCTGGCGGCCTCAAGCAATACCTGGAGACGTTCCTCGGTGCCAGGCCGCAGGCCGGCGTCGTGCACCATCTGGCACAGCCGGCTGATGCTCGCGCTCATCGCCTCCATGGGTCTACCTTAGCTTCTAGTCAACTGATCTTGCGATTCGAGTGATCACTCTTGCCCTTGGTTAGCGTGCGTAGGTGCGTAGGATTTCATACTACTCCTCGGCCCTCTACTGCACCTGCCTTTGGCTGTATGATAGGTGGGCCAGCCACCTGTTGGGCCCACGTGTCATTCACCCAAAGGCAGTTGCAATAAGTCAATGAAGCTGCGTCCCCCTCCGTGCCAGTGCAGTATAGTCATCTCACCGGACCTCTAGTTGGAGCCAAACAAGAGAAGTTTGATGTTTACTGGTTTATTGGTCCCCTTTGCATTTTGCGCCAAGTTTTGACCTTTGATTTAACTACTAAAATGTTAATGCATGTAAACAAAAATGTTGTGTAAGTCACCTTACGAAAACCAAATAATCCCAAAACACTTAGGCACGGTACATTAACTCCCTCCTCGTTTCTTATGTCGTGACATATCAACCAATGAGAGATGTGGGCTGTGCATGCTTTCAATGACTTGAGACTACCAAACATGACATACAGTGTTTAGTTCATTGCATGTAATCCTATTAATTAGCAAAAAGACATTAAGTTCTCTCGCCAATAGGAATAAAGCAATACACCATGTATTTATTTACAGAGGGAGTAGTACATTTTTTGTGACATCATTACTAGATATTGCTAGTCAAATACTAAAATCCAGATGGACGTGGTAGTACTCCTAAATCCAGACGGTGGTGCTACTAGTACTAGTAGTAGTACTACCAATGTAGTAGGAGTACTAGCACTGTACTACCCGTTGGTCAAATTATTACATGCTGCTCCTCATAGTGAAGTGACAAGACCCTGCGGCGGAGATGACACCTGAGTATAGGTGCCGTGTTCGGCATACCATAGTCAGACTCACCGTCTGCAGTGACTATCATCATGGCTATAGATCTAGCTTGCTTACAACTAGCCCTGTTCGACATAATTTCCAGTGCGTAGATGCCCGTGCATTGCACGGAACACCAAGATTGGGGGTGGACGGCGCAGGCAGCGGCCATCGCGCCAGATTTTTCCTCGGCCTTCTAGATGTGGTGGGGAGGAGATAAGGCTGATTGTGAGAGACAAGGAGTTGTTTGTAAATAGGGAACAAGTGCGGGCATCTTTTTGCAAAAATGGAGAAGTTTGGTTTGTATGCATCAGATCTAGATCCGACGGCTATTGGTGAAAGATGGGAGGCCCAACATCATCACCAACTCAGGACCTGTTTGATTCGCAGGATTTTGAAAACGCAGGAATAGGACACGGCAATATTACAAGTTTCAAACTGATATTACAAATGTTAGGAGTAATGCTGCACCTACGAAGAGGGAATTACTATGAAGTTTAGGTAAGAACTTTTGTTACTTTAGGTGGATGCAGCATTATCGTACAAACTAAAATCCACCGCCCTGACAAGTCACTAATGGGCAAATAAGTTTTCGAGTCTCTGGCCACTTGATGTTTCAAAAACAAATTCAGCTTCTGCGGAGACTTTGTCATTTAGGCTTAGACGCTTGCGGTGATCAGCACACCATTCATTGTTGCGCCAGAGAACGCCAAACCTCATTACCTTGAGCACACTTGCCTCCAGAACAAAGAACCTGGCCAATTTAATCTCAGATGTGCTTCCTCGGTAGTCGATCAAATCAATTTCTGTAAGATGGAGATCAAGGCATTTGATGAGATTGTTATAGTGCAGCACATTTTTCACTTTCGGGTCTTTTTTTATCTGCAAAAGAACAGAACATATTAGAGCAGCTGGCTGTATAAGATTGCCGTGTCATCAAGAGGTACCAATATCATTCGCTCATACGATAGGGTTGGCTGGATAGTGATATTTTTCACTCTCTCTCTCTCTCTCTCTCTCTCTCTCTTTCTGTTTCCTCTCATTTAACTAGGAGCACGTGAAGAGCTTGGGCATTTGTTGCCTTCCACTATGTGGTCGATGCCATATTTCGCAAAAGTATGCCACATAATACGCATCGATGTCAAATCAAAAGATTTTGGCACCGCTCTCGCGATGTGAGAGAGTTGGCACCGCTGTGCACACAGACCCACATGTATAAACAAATCAATCAAACCAACTACACCAGCCTCTCACTCTCCCAAACAAGTGTTTTTTTATTGCCTCAGTCCTCTCTCTCTCCCATGCAGTGTTTTTTCATTGCGTGAGTTAATTTGGCACCGGAGCGAAGTAGGTGATCCAGATTGGGGCACCAGGTGAGCAATGGAGGGGCATCGATGCCAAATGCATCACAAGTGAATTTGGCACATGTTTTGGCCTACATAGCCCACTTTTTTACTCCCTCCGTCCCAAAATTCTTGTCTTAAATTTGTCTAAATACGGATGTATCTAGTTACATTTTAGTGTTAGATACATCTGTATCTAAAAAAATGTCAGACAATAATTTTGGAATGGAGGGAATAGTACCTCGTATTTAGTATAAAATTTTGACCATAGATATACCTAAGAAAATGCCAATGCATGTCACTAAAAATTAAACCATTTGAAATTATGTTCAAATACGAATCCAACGATATAGTTCTTAGTGACATGCATTAACATTTTGTTAGTTAAATCTATGGTCAAATTTTGATACTACAAAATTGGAAGAGTACACCACGACGGAGGTAGTACTTGCTCTTAGGGTA
Organism: Triticum aestivum; assembly: GCF_018294505.1. Lineage (NCBI taxonomy): Eukaryota > Viridiplantae > Streptophyta > Magnoliopsida > Poales > Poaceae > Triticum > Triticum aestivum. Next base: position 417,052,185 of record NC_057805.1, on the reverse strand, counting down.
ACCATAGAGTTACTGGAGTAGTCTAAGTTACTTTCCACTATGACTAGCCTAGGCTACTATAGTAGTACAACATAAAAACGATGCAGGTGATCACGTGAGAAAAAATACTAAAAACATTTCTTTCAGTGCAGTGCGTAGATGCAGTTTTGAACACTACACTTGTCATCGTAATTTGGGAAAATTACGAAAAAAATTGAGCTACTTTGTGATTACCGTTTACTAATAGGAAGGAAGTTTCACCTTGATGAGTAGCTTCTCCGTGCACGGAAAGCATGTAAGGAATCCAACAACTTGATCCAGATTGGGGCCGATAGATTTTAGTGCCAAGATCTTGACTGTGCGCATGGACTTGGTCAAGCTTGTGGGAATCATTTTCTGGAAGACGGTCGTAAATACATCAAGAAGAAATTTAAAAATGTGAATTTCAAGAAGACGGAGAAGAAGATGAGTGCTGTACTTGAACGATTACGGATCCAATAAAGAGTTCGGAGAATTTGGTAGACGAGTACACCAACGCTGTCAATTTCGGCGCGTCAATGACCCTGATTTTTGTTGGACCTTCTAGAGCCGATACAAGCAATCTCTCAAGGAAAGGCGCATTCTCAATGACCATAACATGGAACAGCTGGAGTGATCTCTTCCCAATTGATGTCTTGTTGCGGGGCCAGCAAGACACATAAATCCATCGGAGATTCGTCGAGGCGATGTGGAGGCTAATGAACCCGTGGATCTGCTCAAGACGAAGGTACTCGAGCGCAGTACAGCTGCGGAGCAGGTGCTCCATAGCCTTCTTCGAGATGACAACATCGAAGAGGTCAAGCTGCTTGAGTTGAGGGAGAAGAAGGGCGGGCGCGGCATTAATCTGGGGAAGATAGCAGGAGCTGAAGCTGGCGCGGCGGAGCATTGGCGTGAGGCGGAGCGCGGACGGCGGCAAAGAGCGACATCTTCGAGCTTCAAAGCTGAGCTCCTCGAGCTGATCTAGGGCGGGGATAAGAACCACTCGTCGAACTTGGGTTGGACCTTGCAGTTGGTACTGAACATGCGGATGTCAAGGCGTCTGGCTGGCGCAGGGTGCGATGAAAGGATCTTGGAGACTGCGGCCATGCGTTTGCAATCCCCATCACAGAGGCAGCTGCCGACGGTGAGGTTGAGGGGGACGCGGCGCCAGAGGGGGCGCCACCGCCGGGAGAGCAGGGCAGTCCGCACGGCAAATTTGGTGGGGAGGAGGCCGATGATGAGGAGCAGCATGTCGTCGGGGAGGCTGCTGATGAAGTCCAGGCTCGCCGGATGCGGTTTTGGCTCGAGCCGCCTCCGCTTGTTGGCTGCCTCGCCGTCCATCTCAACCGGCGGTGACGCCGGTGTACACGTGTGCTGGTGTGTGTTATGTGCTGGGTGTGCGCGAGTGCGTCCTTCTGTGCATGCCGCCGCGCAGTGGTGAATTGTGCGCGAGTGCGTCCTTCACGCGCAAGAAGTGTGTCCTCAATGCACCCTCAATTTACTAGCGTGCGGGGTGCTACCCCGAGTGGTTTCAACTTTGTTTACTTCACCGCGTGTCAGATGGGCCTCTAGTTTACTTATTTTCACCCACTGCCACATGGGCCAGCGCACGAAGATACAGAACAGGAGCTGACAAGGCAACATGTGGACTGGTTGACCAGTCAACTAAACAATATATGGAGCTATACGCTGACACAGTGAGCGTATAATCCGTCGGTATAGAGAGTTCGAGTGAGAGGGGAGGCCCGTGAGAGATAGCAGAGAGAGAGAAAGAGCTACTCCCTCCGTTCGATAATGTAGTTCCAACATTTTTTTTAAAGTCAGACTTTTGAAACTTTGACCAAGTTTATAAAGAAAATACTTATATCTACAATACCAAAGATAAATGATAGTATGAAGTAAGTACATGTTGTGATGAATCTAATGATTGTTCCAGATGTAAATGTTTTTCTCCACATATACCTGGTCAAACTTTTCTGAGGTTTGACTTTTCAAAACATCCATATGCTTATGGACATGACAGAGTCCCTAACTAGAGAGAGAGAGAGATAAATAGAAAGAGTGAGTGAAAAAAGTGTGTGTGTGTGTGTGTGTGAAAGAGACATGGACAACACACGATAAAAGTAGAGAAAAAGTGTGTGTGTCTTATGCAAACATATCACACATGCATCTTCGACAACGGAGGCAAGGTGAGGAGATAGTGTGTGGTTGTTTGGAATCGAGAGAGCAAGACCCCTAGCACGTGGCCAAGAGGGGTCTGACAAACAAGGGAGAGAGGTCGAGAGAGACGTACGGAGAAAATGCACACATGGGGAGGAGAGAGTTTATGTTTGTCATAGAGAGATCCCTTGGATATCGTGATGGGACTACATGGGTGGGAGATCGAGTGACAAGGTGGGTGCGCGATAGAAGATGCCCCGAGAGATATCGAGATAGACGTATGGATGGAAGGAGACAATACATGTGTTCCTGATGGCTAGTGAGAGATAATCATACTTAGTAGGGGGGGAGTGCTTGCGCCTATGATGGAGTGAGGGATTATGGTACTTAGGGGGGTGCGTGTCACATGGAGAGAGAACAAGGGCGGAGAGTGTTGCATGGGTCTATATGTATAGCGCGAGCGAGACATGTGTATGTGTGAACCAAGGAGATATAAGGTCAGTTTGGTTTGCATCCTGAGCATCTTTTGCCTGGCCTGGGGTTGTGCCTGGATTAAATGCACGCTTGTTTGGTTGCTACCCTGTGAAAAAGAAAGCCTGCCTGGCTTGGATTCCCTTGCACTTTAATTAGCCTGGCTGGACTCCAGACACCGCAAGTAGCCTGGTCATGCGGCCACGAGGCTAACAGGAGCCTGGATGGATATTAGCATTAAATAATTGCTGCATGGACTAACTGATGGGACGTTGATGCTTTGCCTGGCCCAAGCATGAACCAAACGCTTCAGCACCACACAAGCCTGGCCTGGCAGAAATATTTTACATCTCACGTCCACACCAGGCAGTACTGGCCATCAAGGCATGAGGGTCAGGTCACGAACCAAACTGACCAATAAAGTTTGAGAGAGATTGAGGAGCCCCGATAAGGCTGAGTGGTGCGTCACATAGCTGAGAGGGGGAAAGTGATATTCCATCCGCTCGATAATGTAGTGCATGTAAATTTTTTAGAAGTCAAACTTTGGAAACTTTGATCAGGTTTACGCAAATGTTATTTATATCTACAATACCAAAGATACATCATACAAAACTACATCTCATGGTGAATCTAATGGTATATGTTTGCCGTTCTAGATGTAATTGGTTTTCTCCACGTACATGGTCAAACTTTGTGATGTTTGACTTTTCAATAAATCTATATGCTATGGACCGAGGAGAGTGCCTAAGTCGAGATAGATCAAGTGTGTGTGTGAAGGAGAATGAGTAAGTGTGCAAAAAGAGTATGTGTGTGAAAGAGAAAGTGACAACAAACGATAAATTAGAGAGAGAGTGTGTGTTTTTTCGTTTCTTATGCGAACATATCACGCATGCATCTCCGAGATAGAAAAGCGAGGTGAGGAGATACACGAAGATAGCTAGTGTGCGATTGTTTGCAACGAAGAGAGACACCCCTATAGCACATGTCCAATAGACGTCTGGCCAACAAGGAACAAAGGTCGAGAGGGACACATGGAGGACATGGACGCATGGGGAGGGAGAGAGGGTGTGTTTGTGATAGAGACATCCCCTCGAGATTGTGAGGGGACTATAGGGGTGGGAGATCGAGGGAGGTGCGTGCGCGATAGAAAGATGCCCCGAGAGAAATCGAGATAGACCATGCACATGTTTGTGATGGAGACTAAGATTAGCTAGTCATATACATATAGGGGGGACTGCGTGTCCCTACAATTGAGTGAGAGACCATCATACTTGGCTAGCTAGGCATGAGATTGTGTGTGTGTGCGTGTGAGATGGAGAGAGAACGAGGCAGAGCGATAGAGTTTTAGATGGGCCTATCGAGTGCGAGTGAGATATGCATGTGTATGTGTGACCCAGGTAGATGGAGAGTTTGAGAGAGAGGGGGAAGAGCTCCGAGACGACAGAGTGGTGCGTGAGAGAGTTACGGGCAACAAGCAAAGGAATTTTTTTGCGTACGATGAGTGCACCCAAGATATCTAGCTTGGACTAGCTAGAGTATCATACATAGTGTGCGAGAGAGACCTATAGATGGAGTATATATGCATGCGAACTAGAAAGACCCCCCCACACACACACAAAAAGAGAGAGAGAGATGGAGAGAAAGGGAGAGGGACCAACAAGGTTTGTGTGTCGGATGCATGCGACAGAATTGAAGTCGGCGAGAGAGAGAGAGAGAGAGAGAGAGAGAGCAGGAGTCCGGGAGAGGGGGAGGTCGCGTTTTATGCATCAAAGACTGATATAAACCATGTTTCGATATAAACTTGCATTCAAATATTTAAATTGGAGAACATGTTGTCTGCAATCCACACATGAACGGATATATGCGTATATCAAACAAGTTCATTAATTTGACTTTCAACATGTTCATGGAGTACTATAATACTGTACAACATGCTACTCGATTGAGGTGTTCAATTTTGGATTTAGTTCACTATTTTGACCTAGTGAACGAGCTATTTCATTGAATCGAGATATTTCATTTTGGGTTTGATTCGCGTTTTTGAGTGGGTCAACTATTTGTCATATAGTAAATCGCTAGCAACGAGCATGTAAAAACACATTACTCCCGAGCATCATCTGTCCATCTAAAAAGAAGTGGCAAGCTAATATTTCAAAATTTGATTCAAATCGACTTGGTAAGGTAGATGTGGATGCTCGTTCTCCCAAAATTTGAACGAACCATTAAACATCCTCTGCTCGGTGGAATTCGCCCGAGCAAATAAATGGGAGACGCGAAATTACCGTCCTATGTGGGACACACATCAATTGGCCCGTTGTACATTGAGGTTAGGTTCGTAACTTCATCCAAGCACGCCTTCTCCTCGGCCGAAATGACATGTGCCGAATAATTCATAAACCATGGTCAGCAAAACACGCTCTCCTCGCCCGAAATAGCTCGCGCCCACTATTTCAAAACACGCTCTCCTCGCCCGAAATCGCTCGCGCCCACTATATTTCAAAACACGCCCTCCTCGCCCGAAATCGCTCCCGCCCACTATTTGGGGAGAAGCAAAGTTACTCTACTATCCCCGACCCTCAGTACACAAACCCAAGCCAAGAAGCCTAAAGGCAGGGGTAGAACTGTAAGTCCCCCTCACAATTCAGACAAATGCGTCCGTAAGACATGGTTCCACTCCCCTCCCAATTCCCCCCCATTCATACCTCGTGGGCGCCAAATCACCTTCTCCCCGGGAAGCTCCCTTCTCCCGAGCCGCAAAACCTCAGCCCCTCCTCCATGGCACCCCCACCGCACCAATTTCACAACCGCCCTCCTCCCTAATGCCGGAGACGCTGTCCATTTGCCATCGTGCACTGGGCCGTGTGCCTCTTACTCCGTGCTGCTGGAGCTGCCTCGATGATGGCCGCGTGAACCGTACCGGAGCCGATTCACCCCCGCCGTTGTTCATGGCGCCGGAGCGGCTCCTACTTCGGATCCGTCCAGAGTCCCGGCGCTGCTTCCCCGTAGCCGTCGACCGTCGCGACATCACTGTTTCCTTGCCGCCGGTCGCCACCGCAACCGCGCCGGCCTCACCGACTCGGCAGCTGGACCTGCCAACTTCACCATGCCGCCAGATAGGTCGCACCCTCATCTCAAATCACTTTATTTAGGCGTCAGTTCTCTGAATTTTTATTCTGGGCCAATCGATTCCCAATGGGAAGCAGCACCCCTCGAGGCGGCGGAGCTCCTAGGCTGCCGGTTGGCTGGTGTCTAACATAAGGGTGCAGGGCCGCAAGTTCGGCATGGAAGCAGCGCTTAGATGGCTATCTTAGAGTTGCGTGGGTTGAAGGTACTGTCGCCGCCGAATCTGGATGACGGGGAGTCTTTTTGGATTGGCCCGGGGGCGGCGCAACCATGGTGGTGCGGTGGGGCGGGGAGCGGGGTTTTGGCTGGGGCCACGGACGGCGGAGGCAGGCTGCTCTACCATTGGTCGCTGGCTCTTCGGGGAAGATCCCGAACAGTGTCAGCCGGGAGGCACAAGACGGCCATCAAGCCATCCGGCGTAGATCGGACAGTACCAAAATAGAATAAAATCGTGTGACCCCAATTTAGTCTTTAGTCAACAGACGTGTGACCACTCTCATACCTTGCTGTTGATCTCTTAGTGTATTTCTTCAGATCAAGGAGATATGTCGTTCTTAACATTATGCGTTATCTGCATCTTTAGCCACACCGTCTTCTGACTCACCGCAGCTGCTCCAACAAGGGAAGCATACACCAGAAGGGAGCTATAGTCCCCACTCAACAGTTCCCTGCATCGAATGCGCGTGCCCGACATGGACAGCCACAACAACTGCAGGGCCATCGACAAGTCAGCACATGATGCTCACTCCTATGGATGGCGGCCAGATAGATTGTACCCTCATCTTACTTGTGTGCAACACTTATGGCTTTGTTATTCATCTAAGCATGGAAAATAGATTATCTCATTTCACTGTATATTCATGCTGATCTCTTACAGGTCTTGTTCAGGAGTTAACGTTGTTCCATTGTTCAGCTAAGATACTTGTTCTTTAGGTAACGCTGTTCCATAGTTATCATCCATCAGCCAATGCTATCCCACGGGCTGGTGATTATAGTATTATACCACTTATAGTATTACGTATGTTGTTCTTTAATACTTTTGTGTGCCATCTAGTTAATCTCGAGTACAAACGATACATATTCTGTAGCTTTCATCTGTGTTCTCCCTTTAGTTTTTGAGACCTGTTGCTGCTAGTTAACCCCAGTCCTACTATTTATGTCGTCTCCTACAGGCACTCATTACATGAATCTAAGTACTAGTTGTCTTCCATGCATGTCAGATATAATTGCACACACTGATATATCCACAAGAACCTCACGGAGCAATGTAAAGGCCAACAAACTTGATGTCAATGATACCCAATATGATGGAACATGTAAAGGCAGTTCTTCAGAAGACTTGCAGAAAGATGATGAATCCTCTTCACCCCACAAGGTCCTTGCTCTAACTTGGCCTGTGATATGGGTACAACATGCATATAATGTCCTGGTGTGTATCTACTCTGTTGCAATGCCATGTGCTTAGCATGCTGATCATGCATGTAAATATGTCATGCCTTCCTGTTTTTCAGTACCTATTCCATTCATGATAACATGTTTTCAAATTTAAGTACTGTCATTCTACTCTATCGCAATGCCATCTGCTTAATTTGGACATCATGCTTCTGAATATCTTATGCATTGTTACTCATCAGTATGTACTTAATCTGTCTACCATACCATGTTTTTTTACATTGAAGTGTTGTTCTGGTGCTCTGTTGCAATGCCATCTTAGTTTCCCAATCATACACGTGTATGTTGCCTTAGTTTTTTCTGTATGTATTCCGCTAGCATACAGTTTTACATTCAACTAGTGTTTTGTTGTTGTGTTGTCCTGTCGTATCCCTAGCTCTTACACCATACTCCACCCGTCCGGATTACATGTTGCCGAAATGGATAAAAAAGGATGTATCTAGAACTGAAATACGCCTAGACCCATCCATTTTTTTCCGGATGGAGGGAATACATGTCAGTATGTCATGCCTTTCTATTCTTCAGTACCTATTCCATCTCTCTGCTGTAGCATGTTTTATAATTAAAGCACCATCCTTCTATACAAGGCATGCAAGGGGAAGACGACTATGTTAGAATCTGAAGGGTTACAAACAAGGCCTTTGCAAAAGATCCAAACGCCAGGAGATGATAAACCAACTCCAGTTTTTATAGATATTGCTCCAGCACAGAGAAATCCAACTCCTACTAATAATATGCAGATTCCAATGGCCAAAGAACTATTCCGCTCCAGTCCAGCAAAAATATGTCAACTCCATTCTAAGAAGCGTGTGCGTATCCTTGCATCATGAAATTTTATAGCATGCTGATCATATTTTCTACATGTTTCTTACCCATCTCTCTTTTAGAAAATAAGCTTAACAGATAGAAGAATTTCTGCACTGGTATCGTATGTGAGGAAAGATTCTTGCAGGAATTCTATGTGCTCCAATGCAGATGTAAGTACCTGTTGTATATCACTATATTTTTACATCAGCATGTATTTTGTTAATTGGCGTGAATCCAACCTTTATCTGATCTAAATTTAGTTGTAGCAAAATGTATGATTAAAGGCCACAATGTTGATTTTTGTAAGGAAAACTGCCTGGTAGTTTTGCATCCTGAGCTGCATGAGTGTACTATCTCATATCAGTGGGTTTGAATACTTTGGTTCTGCAGTGGGTTTTCAGTCTTTTTTTTACTGTGTTGTCCTGTCGTATCCCTAACTCTTACATCATACTCCCTCCGTCCGGATTACATGTCGCAGAAATGGATAAAACTGGATGTATCTAGAACTGAAATACGCCTAGACCCATCCATTTATTTCCGGATGGAGGGAATACAGGTCAATATGTCATGCCTTTCTATTCTTCAGTACCTATTCCATCTCTGATGTAGCATGTTTTATAATTGAAGCACCATTCTTCTATATAAGGCATGCAAGGGGAAGACGGCTGAGGGAGTCCTGGATTAGGGGGTCCTCGGATAGCCGGACTATGTACTTGTGCCGAACTGTTGGGCTATGAAGATACAAGATTGAAGACTTCGCCCCGTGTCCGGGTGGGACTCTCCTTTGCGTGGAAGGCAAGCTTGGCTATTCGGATATGTAGATCTCCTTCTCTGTAACCGACGTTGTGTAACCCTAGCCCCCTCCGGTGTCTATATAAACCGGAGGGTTTAGTCCGTAGGACCAACAACAATCATAATCATAGGCTAGCTTCTAGGGTTTAGCCTCTACGATCTCGTGGTAGATCAACTCTTGTAATACTCATATCATCAAGATCAATCAAGCAGGAAGTAGGGTATTACCTCCATCAAGAGGGCCCGAACCTGGGTAAACTTTGTGTCCCCCGCCTCCTGTTACCATTAGCCTTAGACACACAGTTCGGGACCCCCTACCCAAGATCCGCCGGTTTTGACACCGACATTGGTGCTTTCGTTGAGAGTTCCACTGTTTCGTCGCTGTAAGGTTTGATGGCTCGCCTTGTTATCAAGGACAACATCACCTCTGGGGGAGCTCTGGCTTTAGGCCAAACTCTCCAACTAGGCGGCTTCACCATGACCGCCTGATCGGCCGCCGCGCCGATGATGATTTATTGGGTCATCGAAAACAACCTCGACGTCATCTCGGAATACACCGAGCGGATGGATCCAATGGAGATTTCGTCCTTGAACGAGCTCTTGGGTCGCATCGCCGCCTTGGTAGTCGCTACCGACTATGATCGGATCGGGCTTAAACCCGACCAAAGAGAGATTAACTCTCCGCCGGTCACCAATCAGATAGCGGTGGTGGAGGAGCACTGTAGCGATTCTTCCTCTATTTTGAGGACAAACTATGTCCGGATTCCCGAGCTCTCCGAGCCAGATACCCGCCTACGGGAGGACACGACCCAGGCTCCGAACTTAGAATCGGACAGCGGGCCAGAAAAATTGGGCAACATCCCGGAGCCCGAACTGTCAAGTTCGGAAGCTCCCCTGCCCCTGGGTCTTAGATCGGGTCAGGGTTTGGACTTAAATCTGCCCACCCGCCCAGATGCAAGCGATCTTTCCCACATTAGACAAGAGCCCTAAGAGACAGTACATCACTTTTGGGCCAGATTCCTCCTTGTAACGAACAAGGTCAAGGGCTGTCGCGAGGAAGACGCAATCTCATTCTTTTGCAAAAATTGCACGGACAAGGGAATCCTCAACGCCATAAGTCGCCGTGACATAGCACACTTCGCTAACTTGGCGGCCATAGTACAGAAGTACTGTGTGATGGAAAGCACCTGGAAAACCCAAGCAAAATTCTGGGATCCTCCGGCTCTCACTAAACCCCTCGTCCAAATTAAAGGCTGCACTCTCACAAGTCACCCGATCCAATTACAAAGAAACCAAAGCCCACTACAGGGCGCGGAACCGTATTGGAGGGATGGCTCAATGGGCCATGCAAAATTCACACCACACCGGATACCATACCAACACACAGCCTTAGAGCATGTTGGATACTTTGGCAGGTGGCCAAGAGCGGCGAGGGTCTCCTCATCAACGATACCGCAGAGCATCATCCCGTAGAAAGCAACAATACAGTATTGACAGTCTTCGAGACTTTCGCCTCAAATAATAGGCGCAAGAGAGCACTCCGCAGCCTCGCCGAAGTCTGCCATGTTGCAACAACAAATCCCTGGGACCACACGGCTATAACCTTTAATGCCAGTGACGAACCGCCATTCCGAACAGTTCGAGCGCCAGCCGCTTTGGTCCTTAGTCCAATTGTGGACGGCTTTCGGCTTACTAAAGTGCTCATGGACGACGGCAGCGGATTAAACCTCATTTACGAGGAAACTCTCAACAAGATGGACATAGACAAAGGCCGCATTGAGCAAAGCAGCACTACCTTCCGAGGAATTATCCCTAGTCGGGAGGCGCGATGTGCGGGAAAAATCACCCTTGATGTGGTATTCGACACGCTGGAAAATTACAGGTCTGAGGAGATAACATTCCAAGTGGCCCCGTTCAATAGTGGATACCACGCCCTTTTAGGGAAGGATGCATTCGCGAGCTTCCAAGCTATACCCCATTAAGGGTACATGAAGCTCAAGATGCCCGAGCCCAATGGAATCATCACTCTAGCTAGTGATCCGGACGTAGCACTCCGCGCCGAAAATAAAACAACCGCACTGGCCCTTGAGGCACTATCCGAAGCCCTCGCAGCCGAAGAACTAACAGCGCTGCGCTCCAAAGTGGACAGGGACGATGTGATACTCGACAAACGACCCAAGTCCACCTCTTTCAAAACAAGCGGACGAAATAGTCAAATTCCAGGTCCACCCAACGGACCCTACAAAAACAGCATCCATTGGGGCACAACTGAACCCCACAATAGACGCCGCACTACGAGAGTTCTTGCGTGAGAATTGGGACATCTTCGCCTGGCATCCTTCAGACATGCCAGGCATCCCACGCAGGCTGGCCGAGCATAGCCTAAACATACTGAAGGGATACACGCCGGTCAAGCAGACTCTTCGGCGCTTTTCAGAACCTAAGCGACAAGCCATGGCAGAGGAGCTAGCCAAGTTACTTGAGGACGGATTCATCAGAGAAATAAAACATCCGGATTGGCTAGGAAACCTGGTGATGGTACCAAATAAGGACAAATCCTGGCGCCTATGTGTCGATTTCAAGGACCTCAATAAGGCCTGCCCCAAGGATCCCTTCCCCCTCCCCCGCATCGATCAAATCATCAATGCTACCGCAGGACACGACTCATTGTGCTTCCTTGACGCATACTTCGGATACCATCAAATCAAGATGGCGTAGTCCGATCAAGCCGCTACGGCATTCATAACTCCATACGGTCCCTTCTGTTTTAACACCATGCCTTTCGGGCTCAAAAATGCCGGTGCAACCTATCAACACATGATTCAGACATGCCTGGAAAAACAAATCGGCAAAACAGTGGAGGCATACATAGACGATGTGGTCATCAAAACCAGACACGTCGAATCTTTAATAGACGACTTGAGGCTTATGTTCGACAATCTCCGAACATATGACATCAAGCTCAATCCAGAAAAATGCGTTTTCGGCGTGCCTGCCGGAAAGCTCTGGGGCTTCATTTCCAATAGAGGAATTGAAGCAACTCCGGCCAAAATTCGAGCTCTGTCACAGTTGGCTACCCCAACAGACCTCAAGCAAATCCAGAAATTAACTGGATGCGTGGCTGCCCTAAGCCGTTTTATATCCCGATTGGGAGAAAAGGCACTACCCCTTTATCACCTTCTTCGACGCACCGAACACTTCGAGTGGACGGATGCTGCTACGGCCGGACTGGAAGAAATAAAGGCCCTCCAGCAATCCAATCCTAGCTGCACCAAATATCGGCGAACCCATGATGTTATATATAGCTGCAACACACCAAGTTGTTAGCGCAGTGCTCGTTGTCGAACGAGATGAGGAAGGACATAAGTTCCCGCTTCAAAAGCTGGTATACTACGTATACACTGTCCTCACACCATGAAAATGACGGTACCCACATTATCAAAAGATAGCATACGCGGTCTTTATGGCATCCCGGAAACTCCGACCCTACTTTCAAGAGTGCTCAATTACGGTGGCCTCTGAAGTACCACTCAATGATATAATAAATAACCGCGATGCCACGGGCCGGATTGCTAAGTGGGCTATCGAGCTCCTCCCGTTCGACATCATATACAAACCACGGCGAGCCATTAAGTCGCAAGTACTGGCTGACTTCGTCGCCGAATGGACAGAAGCCGAACTCCCTAAAGAGTACGACGCGTACTTCAATTGGATCATGCACTTTGACGGCTCTAAGATGCTGCTGGTCTGGGAGCAGGCGTTCTCCTGACATCTCCCACCGGAGACACAGTCCAATACATACTCCAAATATTATACACAGACTCCAACAATGCAGCCGAATACGAGGCTCTGTTGCATGGTCTTCGGATGGCAGTCTCCATGGGCATTCAATGCCTAGAAGTACGTGGGGATTCGAACCTCGCAATATCTGAAATAAATGGAGACTTTGACGCCAAGGACCCAAAAATGTCGGCTTACCATAATGCCGTCCTCAAAATGTCAGCTCGGTTCGAGGGGCTCGAATTCCACCATGTGGTCCGAGAAAATAATCAAGCGGCGGATATCCTCGCCCGCATCGGCGCTAAGCGCGACCCCGTCCCACCTAATATCTTCTTGGAAAGGCTGTTCAAGCCATCCGTGGTGTGGGAAGGGGAGACCAGCAATACCAGTCCAGATCCGAACACAACCCCAGATCCCGAACACTCTGACGTAATCAGAGGCTCCACCACCGAAATAACACCTTCGGCCCACGTGATTATGGCTGCCATCGCCCCGTGGACAGAACCCTTCTTAGCCTACCTAAATAGGCAAGAACTCCCTGAAGACCAAAATGAGGCACGTTGCATTGTGCGGCGCTCTAAAGCCTACAAGGTTCACGAGGGAGAGCTTTATAAGAAAAATGCTACCGGAGTACTCCAAAGGTGCATCTCTGAAGAGGAAGGACGACAACTTTTGGCCAAAATACATGCTGGACTCGGCGGCCACCATGCCGCAGCTCAGGCCCCTGTAAGCAAGGCCTTCCGTACAGGTTTCTACTGGCCGACAGCCCGAGCAGACGCACAGGACCTTGTCCAACATTGCGTCGGTTGCCAGCTTTTTTGCAAATCAAAGCCATATGCCACCTACCGCTCTCCAAACAATCCCCATAACTTGGCCCTTTGCGGTCTGGGGGCTCGATATGGTTGGACCCCTTAAAGGAGGAAGCCATAAGAAAAAATACTTGTTGGTCATGGTGGATAAATTCACCAAATGGATAGAAGCCAAACCAGTTAAAACAGCCGAATCCGGACCAGTGATAGACTTCATATCAGGGGTCGTACACCGTTATGGTGTCCCCCACAGCATCATCACCGATAATGGCTCCAACTTCACAGCCGACGAGGTGAAAACTTGGTGCGGCAACATGGGCATCAAGCTCGATTACGCCTCCTTCTATCACCCCCAAACAAACGGTCAAGTCGAACGAGCAAATGGTCTTATTATGAGCGGCATCAAACCCAGACTAGTGCGATCCTTGAAGGAGTCAGATACGCACTGGGTTGAGGAGCTCGACTCCGTACTATGGGGGCTGCGAACCACGCCGAATCGCACTACTGGATACACACCATTTTTTATGGTGTACGGCGCAGAGGCGGTATTTCCCTACGACATCATCCATGACTCACCTCAAGTGCGCATGTACGAAGAGAGAGAAGCCGAGCTGGATCGGCAGGACAGTTTAGATGCCCTGGAGGAGGAGCGTGACATTGCAAAAGCTCGTTCCGCATTCTATCAGCAACAGGCTCGAAGGTATCAGAGCAGGGAAGTACGGGCCAAAACTTATAACGTTGGCGAACTCGTTCTACGCCTACCGGAGAAGAAAAAGGACAAGCTCAAGCCCAAGTGGGAGGGTCCCTTCATCATTGATAAAGTTCTCACTGGAGGAGCGTACCGTCTTCGCGATGCATTAGATAATCGACTCGAGCCGAACCCATGGAACGCGGCCAGACTCCGAAGATTCTACGCCTAGTGCTGAACTCCGTGTTCGTCAACTTACCTCCGCCTTTCTTTTTGAAGTTATATCCTCTTGCTCTCTTTCTTTCTTCTTTCTTTTGTTTACGGCCTTACAGGCTTCAAGTGTGCCTCGAACGCACACTCTTGCGGTGCTATGTGCGCTCAATATACCTGGGGGCTTCTTATACAGAAGCTTAATATAATTATCTTCCGGGCTTTATGCCCACTACATATGTGTCACTTTTCCATATGTACCTTTTCTTCGCCATTATATGCATCCATATGACTTAAGTTTTGGCCAAGCTGGGTTGCCTGGCTCTTGTGTTTATGCCCTACGTTCCCGTTAATTCGGCTAGGGCATAAGCGGAGCACCTCTGCGATTGTTACTGCCGGGTCAGCCAGATGTGTACCTCAGACTGGGTGAAGCCGAAAGCTAGAGTTCCTAAGGGAATATTCGGTCGGTGAACAAAAGATGTTTTCTTACCTATTACAACATAAGCCCCCAGATGCTTATATCCTGTGTCTCTTTTTGCAGTTCGGACATGCACATTAATGCATGCGTGCCCAGGGAAAGGAACCCTTAATGGAACTGTTTTCCCTGGAAGATGTTTCTTACTATCCATGTAATATAACATAGCTAGTTGGGTACTTGTCTGTTCAAGCACTTATGACCCCTACGCCTGGTTTCCACGCGTACCTCGGTTTTACATAACTGAGCGGGTATTCGGATACACTCCGGACTGTCGGGTCCGGAGGTTGAAGCGAAAAGGTCCGCCATGACAAATGATTTACAATCCGGCTAGGGACAAAATATGCCATTTGAAGTACACAGTCACTTAGACTGACTAAATTCTTCTTCTATACCATCCAACAGGCTGTCTAGCCTACAATCCTGTTGGGAATACTTTGCGGCTAACCCTACCTGGTCATATACCAGACTAATGGGGATCTCTTTCCCATCTGACCCTACAAGTCCGACCTCGGCCATGTGATTCGGGTCAACCTTGGTGTACCGTGTTTTCACCATGGCCCAGGCTTCCCTCGCACCTTGTTGGCAGGCTGATATCTTCCATAATCGGAAGCGCCGCCGCGCTCCCTTGAGCATCTCTACAAGCTCCCCCACGCCTTCTGGCAGGGAGGCGGATGGCCACAAGGCCTGGGCAATACCCTGCATCACCTGCCGAACTTGATCGTGCAGTTGTGAGAGCTCTTGCAGAAGATCGCCTGCGGATCCGGGCATCTCCTCGTCGGGACGACCCGTCAGCATACCTACAGACATAACTCTGTTAGCCTGCTTGTTCACCGAACTGTATAAAGGTTCGTTTGAGCACTTACCAAAAATGCCGCGTCGAAGCCTCTTATTCTCCTTCACGGAGTCAGCAAGCTGGGCCCGAACATCCTTTAATTCAACGCCTAGCCGGGTATGGGCATCCTGGAGATCATTTTTCTCCCGAATAACCCGTGTAAGCACGCGCTCACCAGCCTCTAGCTGCCGTCAAGCATGTTGCTCATCCCCTGGTACGATCTCCGGATTACCTTCGGGATTGTCTGCATAATCTATTGTTAGATTTGCACTCATGCCGAATAATAACTGGTACATGTCATTACATTCTTTTCGATCAAGAAAAGTATTACCAGATGAGGCCTTCTTGGACTCCTCCATTCCGGCAACTGCGGCCCGTAGCTGGGCTTTGCACTCCTCCAACTCTCGAGACAACTGGGTATTCTTCTCCGTAAGAACCTATGCATACAATGATCCTTAAATCAGTTGTGCCAACTGTTTCAAGTCTCAGGGGCTACTGATATACATACTTGTCAGATTTTCTGACCCGTATATCCTTTAAATACTGGTCTGTGGCTCTAGCAAGCCCACCTCGAGCAGCCCGGATGTACGTGTCTCCCGAGTTGAAGGCATTAAATGCCTCTTCGGAGAAATTAGGGTCGCGGAGTACGGCCCGATAACGCCTGTGATTCATGGCGCTCTCCACCTCGGAATTTGTAGCGGATATTCTACCCGCATCCTCTGTAGGAGGACCGTCCGGAGTTGTCCCCACGTTGGCCTCCACCCTCGAGTCCGGTTCTTGAATCCGGCTGGTGGAGGCATGGCCTGCAGGATCTCCGGTCATAGTCCGGCAAGCACTCTTCCTGCCAGGGGACAAGGGACATTGTTATATTTTAAAGACGTTGATTACGGAGCAGGTTTTAAATCATACCTTTGCGACGGCGTCTCAGTCCTGACCGCCTTCCTTTTAAGCCTACCCGGATTTGGTGCCCCTTGTTGGCGAGTCACCGCGGGTTCGGCATGGCGCCCCGATGGCCTTCCCTGTGAAACGCAATACATGTCCGGTGGGTAAAGTGCAAAGAAGGGATCCTTCTCGGAAGTTAGGACTCCAGTTTTACTTACATGCGATGCGGGGAGTAGGCCGGGATAATCAACTGATAAAACATCCTGTCGACGAGCTCCACAAATACGTCCGGATCTTCTTCGAGTCCGGGGTTGAGGGCCCGGTCAGGGTCCTCTGGTTGTGGAGGCGGGCTATGGACCTCCCTCACAGCTATTCGCAGTTCCTGCTATGAATTAGCAAGATAAATATTTGTGATGAAGAATGCGGGAGTAAATGGAGTTGAGTAAAAGATAGCGGCTCACCCAGCTTGGGGGGTTGTACATGGAAAATCCATCCCGTGGCTTAATACGGGTAAACCCCTCTTCTTCTCTCTTGTACAAATCGGACAGTACTTTCGCCAGAGCGGTGGCAGAGTCCGGATCTTTACGACTGCAGCGTGTGGCATCATCTTCTCCTTTGAAGTGCCACATGGGTTTCCCCCGATACTGGAGTGGCTGCACCCCTCGCATTATGCAGATTGACATAACCTCAATTATTGTCAATCCGGATTTGGCCAGTGTTTTTATCCTGCCTATCAGATAAAGGACCTCTCTGTTATGTTCCTCCTGGGGGCTCCAGGGGCGCCAGCTGCGGTGTTTCTTCAACGGGGCATTGGTAAACTCAGGAAGACCCATCTGGATAGGGTCCGGAAGGGGGACATCCTCTAAATAAAACCACTCCGAAGGCCAGTCTTCGGACGCCTTCTTCGGAGTGTCGGACAAGTATCCGGTCCCGGCGATGCGCCATATTTTGGCTCCGCCCACTTGATATATCGATCCCTCCTGATTGTGAGGGACGAGGCAGAATAACCTCTTCCATAGCTCGAAATGAGCTTTGCAGCCCAGAAATAGCTCACACAGGGCGACATAGACTGCGATATGCAGTATGGAGGCAGGAGTAAAGTTATGCAGCTGGAGGCCGTAGTACTCCAGGAGCCCGTGGAGGAATGGATGGATTGGAAATCCGAGGCCCCTCAGCAAATAAGGGACAAGGCATACTCGCTCCCCCTGGATGGGTTGGGGAAACTCTCTGCTTGCTCCCCGCCATCATAAGTGGCTAGTCTGGCTCGGATGGGGACAAGGTAGGCAGGCGGGAGAAACCCCTGGGTCTGCAACTCCACCAATCAACCGTGGGATACGGTGCATTTCGCCCAATTGCCTGGCTTAGTGCTACGAGAGCGGGAGGAGGAGCTGCGGTGACCGGCCATGATGGGATGGTTTTTTTTCGGGCGCGCTCTGGTGATTCCTCGCCTGGGGAAGATGGTGTGATTTAGATCTATGGGTCCCCGTCTCTTTAATAGACGATTTACTTACATGGTTAGGGTGGCAAATGTAAAAATGCCCCGACTTCTCGCATTCGCTCGACACGTGGAGATTGCCATTATTAAGGTACGGAAGCCAAGGAGTGGCCAAAGAATTAGTTCGCTCTAGTCCAGCAAAAGAATGTCAACTCCATTCTAAGAAGCGTGTGCGTATCCTCGCATCATGAAATTTTATAGCATTCTGATGATATTTTCTACATGTTTCTTACCCATCTCT
This sequence comes from Triticum aestivum, assembly GCF_018294505.1. Taxonomy (NCBI): domain Eukaryota; kingdom Viridiplantae; phylum Streptophyta; class Magnoliopsida; order Poales; family Poaceae; genus Triticum; species Triticum aestivum. Next base: position 417,033,968 of record NC_057805.1, on the reverse strand, counting down.
CTTTTAGAAAATAAGGTTAAACGATAGAAGACTTCCTCCATTGGGATCGTATTCGAGGAAAATATCTTGCGGGAATTCTCTGTGCTCCAATGCTGATGTAAGTACCTATTGTATATCACTATATTTTTACATCAGCATGTATTTTATTAATTGGCATGAATCTAACCTTTATCTGATCTAAAATTAGTTGTAGCAAAATGTTAAAGCGCCAATGTTGATTTTTGTAAGGAAAATTGCCTGGTAGTTTTGCATACTGAGCTGCATGAGTGTACTATCTCATATCATGCACATTACTGAATTGTAGTGCTTCTCTGGTTGCCCATTCATTCATTGTGTCAATCTTTCTTTCGTATTACCTTACCTGGCTCATGATAGCTGTGCCATATTGTGTTAATTTGGTGTATGCTAGTTGCCCAAACGTTCATTGTGTCAATGTTGCTTTCCTATTATCTGACTTGGCCAATGATAGCAATGCTAGTGTGTTAATTTGGTGTAGGCTACTGAAGATAAGAAGACAAACTCTGAAAACAGCAAGGCAACCCCATTGTTTCTTTCCAATAAATCTAGGCCAGGTAATATGGAAATAACTCATGATTGATCTGTTTGGTTCCCCTCCTAATTTATGTTATGATGCAGTGGTCGAGACACTCTCCACTATCAATAATACAAGCCTGCCAAAATCGCCATCTGAATCTGTTCAGTATCCTCTGTCTCGAATGCAACGGAATAAATGTATGTTCGTGAACCAATTAATGGCTGAAGCAATGATGGAAATGGTGGAGGAATCAGAGGTGCAGAGTCGTGCGACACAACAACTGATCAATGTTTTCAGAGACAGTGTAGCAAAGCAGCAAGAACTTGCCCACATGCTTATGGGCGTCATCTGTGCTGAGGTTGCAGATTGTGACGTTGCAGATTGTTAGGTTCTGCTCATTTATTTGCCCTGGCATCAATCTTTGATTGCCCAGTGGATGTAATTTCCTGTAATATATGCTGGATGTGCAACGTTTTTCCCTGTATGCCGTATCTTTGCTTGATCGGTTTTGGTCCTATGCATAATTGCTCGTCGTAATGGGCTCAAATTATCTAATTTGGCCTAAAGACATGTACGAACTTTAGTGGGCCCATTAATTTAATGGGCCGTTACTAGGCCGAAAGTTAATGGTCGGCCCTCTTACCTCCCGGGTCGCTAACAGGCTGACATCAAAGCGGGCAACAAGTGGGCCCAATTGATTTCACGGGCCGTTAACAGGACGTTTCTAAGTTTGGGCTACATATGGCCCAACTATACTGTAGGCCTTTAGCAGGCCGAAAGAGACAGCGGGCTTGTACTGGACCATGAAGAGCATGGGCCGCTAAGTGGCCGAAAGTCAGGTCGTATTGTAAATGGCCCAACTGTGTTGTGGGCCTTTAGCAGATCGAAAGAGAAACCGGGCTGGTATTGGACCATGAAGGGCATGGGCCATTAAAAGGCCAAAATTAAGGTCCGACTACAAATGGCTCAACTCATTTATGGTCCGTTAACAGGCCGAAAGGCACACTGGGCCGGGAATTAGCCCGACACTTAAATGGGTCGCTAAAAGGCCAAAACTCAGGTCCGACTACAAGGCCCAACTGATTTATGGGCCGTCAACAGGCTGAAAGAGACACCGGGCCAGAAATTGGCCCAACACTTAAATGCGCCGCTAAAAGGCCGAAACTCAGGTCCGACTACAAATGGCCCATCTGATTTATGGGCCATCAATAGGCTGAAAGACACACCGGGCCGGAAATTAGCCCAACATTTAAATGGGTCGCCAAAAGGCCGAAAGATGTACATCCTGAAAATTGGCCCATCCATTGAATGGGCCGTTAACAGGCCGAAATCTCATCGGGGCGATATTGAGCCCAAATATATAGCGGGCTATTAACGGGCTCGAACTGACGATGGGCTGCAATGGTGTCAAATCTTTAACGGGCCGTTGACGGGCCGAATTGGCACATCTCGTATGGGTCGTGGGCTTAAATGGACCTGACACAAGTAGGCCTTATATGGGCCGGCCTGCTAAGTTTTACTAGGCCGGCCTTTTTCACCAGAATGGGCCACTGTTGCGCCGTGCCATGTGTCGACCTATCATAGGCGCCTCCTGTCCAGTGAGTGGATGACATCTGTCCCAACGGTGAGGCAACACGTGTTTCCTGCGTCCAATGATGATTTTACACGTGGAAAATCCCCATTGGTCCGGGCTGTTAACGGGTTATCAGATCCAAAACCGGACCAGATAGCTTAACGGCGTTCCGTTACGGTGGATGCCACGTGTCGGCCACCCTTGATGAAGGCACTTCTGTGATGCGCGATTTATCGTCATGGTAGTGGACACTTCCGTGATGATAATTTTCGTAATGTCATGGAACACTTCTACGACAGCACATGTATGACTATATTGATTCTGTCATAAAATCGTCATGGATGTACATGCATGACAAAAAACGCGACCTACTGTGACAAACACGTATCATCACGGAAGTGTATTTTATTTGTAGTGAGTTTATGCACTATTCCGTAAGGGGCCGATTGGATCCAAAAGTATAATGCTATGGTTAGAATTTATTCTTAATACTTTTCTCATAGTGGCGGATGCTTGCGGGAGGGTTAATCGTAAGTAGGAGGTTTGCTCAAGTAAGAGCAACACCTAAGCACCGGTCCACCCACATATCAAATTATCAAAGTAGTGAACACAAATCGAACCAACATGATGAAAGTCACTAGATGAAATTCCCGTGTACCTTCAAGAACGCTTTGCTTATCATAAGAGACCTTTTTGGCCTGTCATTTGCCTCAAAAGGATTGGGCTGCCTTGCTGCACTTCTGTTACTACTATCATTACTTGCTCATTACAAATTATCTTGCTATCAAACTACTCTGTTACTTACAATTTCAGCACTTGCAGACATTAGCTTACTGAAAACTACTTTTCATTTCCTTTTACTCATCGTTGGGTTCGACACTCTTACTTATCGGAAAGAGCTACAATTGATCCCCTATACTTGTGGGTCATCACTTCCGCTTTCGGTCTACGAGGGTACATGGACACACTCTCCCCCTCTAGTTGCTATGCATCTCCTAGATAGATCTTGCGTGAGCGTAGGAAAGTTTTTGAAATTGCATGCTATGTTCCCCAACAGTAAACTGATACACAATTATGGTGTTCGTGAGAAACTTAATTTATTAACAAGTCTAAATAGAGGCCAGGTGTGCAAACCCCATGCCCATGCAAACCTAGCCATCTCCAAGGTCTGTGCATGAAGACAAGAAGGCAACCAAAGCACTTTTAAATTAACCGAGACAATCCTTAGAACCAATACACTGTCTAGAATCATAGGAACCTGCACTAAGAGTAGAAGCAACCAAACCAGAGAAAAAACTGCAAAAATCTTCTCATCCAACCAACGAGTATACAGACGTAGACAACACACAGCCTACCTTAGACCAAACCGAATCGAGCAACAAACTAACAAGGGAGCGGCCACACCCATCGACATGTAGGGCCAAACACAGCAACAAGAATAAAAATAAACTGCATTCTATGTACAGTAGCAAAAATATATCTGATTCACCTTGGAAAACAAATCTAATGATTATACACACAATAAATTTTGCTTCTTTTAACTTCACCATAGGCTAATTGTCAGTTTGTACTTCTGTGATATATAGTATGAACATATTTTCAGCAAACTATACTCTTTTATTCAAGCACCAAGAAGTAAGATATTACTTTATCAAAGCATGAATTAGCATCTACAATTATAGCTTAAAAGCCATGAAGAAGATATACCAGTTTGCGTACATTTAACAAGATGCTAGATACTAATTTCCCTCCAATCTGTGTGAATCCTTAGGATAAAAAAATCCTATAAGAATAGTTATAGATCCCAGTATACAACACCAACAAGTGTATCCATGTTTTCAGAAAAACATATTACCAAATCTTTTGGTTGCAATGAATCTAAGAAAGCAACATTTGAACAATAGCACTAAAAACATCGAAAGCCTGGCTCGACTAAATTTGAACAATAGCATTGTTGCCTTGTCAGCTATCTGCACACTTGTAAAACTATATCAATTTTTTAAATCTGTTTTCAAAGTACTTCTCATCTATGAGAAAAATATTCCATTGCAAGTACCTATATGCACACAACATTCATGCAAATAAAGAATACATATTAGAGCCTTGATCACCACATTCGCTTCAAAGCTAGCTAAAAAAATCCATACATAGAATATAGATATGCAGTTGAGCCTGCAACCTAAACATTGGGTACATAGAAAAGTAGTAATTAAGGGCAACAACAAAAGCAAAAGCATATCAGAGATGCATCATGTACTGATGCATGTAATATATATGGTCCAGGGATATAAAAAGTAGCTAATTCAACATTCATTGACCCATAGTGTGCTAAACCAAAAATAGAACAATCTATGTTAATCAACTAAATGGCAACTGTTGAAAGGGAAATAGTATAATGTATGTTAATCGACTAAATGGAAAATGTAGAAAGGGAAATGGGGATAAGATGCAACCTTCATGTCGTCATTAGTTCATTAGTATCAGCCTCATCATGAGAAGCAAGCCATCTGGATAAAATCCAATCACCCTCACAAAAATCTCAATTCACCTTCCATCTTATGTATAAATAACCAATAGCAATGGCTCCAGTCAGCAATAACAGTAAAAAAGTAAGCTACATGGCCTACAAGAGAATGATTTTGCTTTAGTCATTGTAAAAAAAGCTTTTGCTGAACTTAGCTAGATAAAATACAGAATTTAGATTACAGGCAAAACTTCACACATCCGCTACTCCAACCAGTTGTAATCCATCCTAGCAAAAGAAATCACGTCATGGGGAAAAAGAAATAATTTTGCCTACCTTGGTGCTGTGAGCGAGAAGAAGATGTGCCGGCCAGCGGCTAAGCAAGCTCCATGGAAGGGTTGGGGGAGACAAGACCGGTGGGAGTCAGCAGCCAACACCATGGCCGGTCCAAACCGAGCCACCTTGCTCGTCGGTATCCACTCCTCCCCTCCTTCTCTGGCAAATGAGGCCCTAGAGGATGCACATCCGCCACCCATCTTCATCTACTTCAGCTGACTGGGCCCTAGATTGAAGATGGGGAGGACGCCGCCATGGAAGGAGGCTGTGGTGCGAGTGGAGAGTGGGGAGGGATGCGACAGGATGTGGCGGCGCTAGGGTTCGTGAGAGAGGAGGGGAGCGGAGGAGAGGCGGCTAGGGTGTGCGAGCAGCTGGGGGTGCGAGCTGATGGCTCGGGGGGAGAGGGTGGTCGCTTTCGATTCTGCTTGCTGGCTGTGCGCACTATTCATAACGACACATGGATGGCGCGAGCCTGCCTAGCCACCCCTTCATCCTTTATATGTTCAATACTTGACAAGCACCTAAAAAGATGGAATTGACATGAGCCATAAATCACAAGTCCTAGGCAAAGAAGGATAATTCCTATAAAACAAGCCAGTGTTCTCAAATTAAGTTTGGTACTACACATTGCTCACTTCAAGATACTGCAAGTAAAGAACTAAGAACTATTTTTTTAGTATGAAAACACAACATAACTTCAGTTAAAAATAATAATGCAAAGAACACCTTTTGCCTGACCACTTCATAAGCATAGGCCCAAAGAAATTCAGTGAGACACAACTATGTAATCTTCCGGTGACTTCATTGGGTTTTGTTATAACTTACAAAGTGATCTCTTAAGTGTAGCTTTACTTCATAGCAAAGCTTGTATTATTCAGAAGTTAGTATTGCTTCATCTTATCATTATTTGAGACTTGCTCATGGATTTGTACTGCGGAACTTACGACTAACTGAAACTATATATTTTCATTAATCGATGGGCATACTTGTTTCAAATTAAGAAATGCTCAACATTAGGTTATATTTACTCCCTCCGTCCCTAAATATAAAACTTTTTAGAGATTCCAACATGGACCAAATACGGAGCAAAATAAGTGAATGCACACTCTAAAATATGCCTATATACATCTGTATGTAGTCCTTATGGAAATCTCTAAGAAGTCCTATATTTCAAAATGGAGGGAGTATGTAAAAATATGGATTCAACCATACTCCAAAGAAGTTGAATCCTTCATTTTCAAACTTGAGCATTGGTAGCATTTGTTCATACCAGTTGTATGCATGGGCCATATATTTATTAGGTTTTGCAGTATATTAGAAACTGAATGAGATTTACACTGTTTGTTCAAAATGATTCCAATAATAGGCAATACACATGCATATTGGAAGTGTCTCAAGGGTCAAACTATGCAGGAAAATATCATAGCAGACATCATATTTTCTAAATCTGGACTAAAAGGGTATGCACACACAATTATCTTAGCTTCATCACATGCACAATCAGAGTTTCCGACCGGACATTGGTACTATCCGATACTTCACGTTGAGTCATACAATTCATGAATTATAATTTCCCTAGGGGCTCCATATAGTCCTGCTATCTTTCTCCGGCAGCTTAGTGGTGCCAGACCGAAATGCTTGGACGCATGTTCAAGTAGAAGTCTTCATTTGGAAATTGGAAGTTGTTTTATATATCGTTTCAGCTTCATAGGTACACAACGTCAAATAATACCATCTACTCCTTCTTTGTAAAGATGTGGGTCATCCCAAAAGTAATGTCTTAAATCATAGAATAATTTTTTCTTTTGTTGGTATGTGAAACTAGGTGGTATATATTTTGCAACAATATAATTAGTATAGTCAGCATACTAAGGAGTGTTATGAGAAACATTTATTGTAGCTGGTTGCTCATCAGAAAAGCTATCATCAATAGGAAGTGGGTCATCAAGGATATTTTCTAACCTAGACAACTTATCAGCTACGGGGTTCTCAGCTCCTTTTCTATCAGTAATATGTAAATCAAATTCTTGTAGCAAAAGAACCCACCTGATGAGTCTAGATTTAGCATCTTTATTTTCCATAAGATATTTTATAGCAGCATGATCGATGTGAACAGTTACTTTGGGATCAACAATGTAAGATCCAAATTTATCACAAGCAAACACAACTGCTAAAAATTCCTTTTCAGTAGTAGCATAATTTCTTTGAGCATTGTCTAGAGTTTTACTAGCATAATGGATAACATTTAATTTTTTATCAACTCTTTGTCCTAGAACAACACCAATAGCATAATCACTAGCATCACACATAATTTCAAAAGGCAAGTTCCAATAAGGTGGTTGCACTATAGGTGCAAAAGTTAAGGCTTTCTTAAGTGTTTCAAAGGCTTCTACACAATCATCATCAAAAACAAATGGAACATCCTTTTGTAAAAGATTAGTAAGAGGCCTAAATTTTTTAGAGAAGTCTTTAATAAACCTCCTATAGAAACTAGTATGACCGAGGAAACTACGAATGCCTTTAATATCATTAGGACATGGCATTTTCTCAATTGCATCAACTTTAGCTTTATCCACCTGAATACCTCGTTCAGAAATTTTATGCCCCAAGACAATGCCTTCATTAAGCATAAATTGGCACTTCTCCCAATTTAAGACAAGATTAGTTTGCTCACATCTCTGCAAAACTCGATCAAGGTTTCTTCAGCAATCATCAAAAGAAGTTCCGTAAACAGAACAATCATCCATGAAAACCTCAACAATCTTTTCACAAAACTCAGAGAATGTAGTAGTCATACATCTTTGAAAGGTAGCAGGTGCATTGCATAAACCCAAAGGCATACATTTATAAGCATAAGTTCCAAAATTGCAAGTAAAGGTGGTTTTCTCTTGATCGGGTTGTGAAACAGGTATCTGAGAAAAACCAAAATATCCATCAAGGAAGCAAAAGTGTGTGAGCTTAGACGGTCTTTCTAGCATTTGATCGATAAAAGGCAAAGGGTAATGATCTTTTCTAGTTGATTTATTTAATTTTCTAAAATCAACTACCATTCTATAGCTAGTAACAATTCTTTGTGGAATAAGTTCGTTTTTATCATTAGGGACAACAGTAATACCTCCCTTCTTAGGGACACAATGAACGAGACTTACCCATCTACTATCAGCTATGGGATAGATTATACCGGCTTCAAGAAGCTTTAATATTTCAGTTCTTACCACTTCTTTCATCTTAGGATTCAAACGTCGTTGATGATCAACAACGGGTTTAGCATCAGGTTCCATATTAATCTTGTGGTGACAAAGAGTGGGACTAATGCCCTTAAGATCATCAAGAGTATATCCAATAGCAGCACAGTGCTTCTTCAGAATTTTTAATAATCTTTATTCTTCATGTTCTAAAAGGTTAGCACTAATAATAACAGGATATATCTTTTTCTCATCGAGATAAGCATATTTCAAAGTGTCAGGCAATTGTTTTAATTCAAACATGGGATGACCTTTAGGTGGAGGAGGACCTCCTGGAGTTTCAATAGGCAGATTGTGTTTGAGCAGAGGTCGTTGTTCAAAGAAATTTTTATCTATCTCATTTCTTTCAATGCATATGCATATCATTTTCATGGTCTAGCAAATATTGTTCTAGTGGATCAGTAGGAGGCACAACAATAGAAGCAATACCAAATATTTCATCCTTACTAGGTAATTCTTTCTTATGAGGTTGTCTATGAAACTTGGAAAAATTATATTCATGAGACTCATCACCAAAGCTAACACTGATACTTTGTTTATGACAATCTATAGTAGCATCGACAGTGTTCAAGAAAGGCCTACCGAAGATAATGGACAAAAGTCATCTTGTGGGGAACCAAGAACTAGAAAATCAGTAGGGTATTATATTTTCCCACACAAGACTTCATGATCTCTAACAATCTCAAGTGGTGTGATGGTGTCTCTATTAGCAAGTTCAATAGTGACATATATGTCTTCTATTTCAGCGGGTGCTATGTCATTCATAATTTATTGGTATAAGGTAAAAGGGATAGCACTCACGCTAGCACCTAAGTCACATAAACCATGATATCAATGATCTCCTATTTTAACTGAGACAAGGACATGCCAACAATAGGTCTATGTTTATCTTTTTCATTAGGTTTGGCAATTCTAGCAGCTTCATCACATAAGTAAATAACATGCCCATCAGTATTTTCTACTAGAAGATCTTTAACCATAGCAACACTAGGTTCTACTTTAATTTGTTCAGCAGGTTTAGGTGCTCTAATATTACTTCTGCAAACCACCCTTGAAACCTTAGCATGTTCCTTTATCCTTACAGGGAAGGTGGTTTTTCAATATAAGCAGTTGGCACAACTGGATCAACATTGTAGATAATAGTTTCATCTTTAGCTAAGTCGGGTTCTTTAATTTTTTCTTTGATAGGGGGATGATATTTAAACCACTTCTCTTTGGGGAGATCAACATGAGTAGCAAATGATTCACAAAAAGTGGCTACTATCTCAGAGTCAAGTCCATATTTAGTGCTAAACTTGTGAAAAGCATCGGTATTCATAAAAGATTTAACACAATCAAATTCAGGCTTAATGCCTGACTCTTTACCTTCATCGAGTTCCCAATCTTCAGAGTTGCATTTAATTCTTTCTAAAAGATCCCTCCTGAATTCAATAGTCTTCTTCATAAAAGAACCAGTACAAGAAGATCGGGCATGGATTGATCATCACGAGAAAGCCGAGCATAAAAATTCTGAATGATAATTTCTCAAGAGAGCTCATGATTGGAGCATGAATATAACATTGATTTAAGCCTCCCCCAAGCTAGAGCGATACTTTCTCCTTCACAAGGCCAAAAATTATATATATAATTCCGATCACGATGAACTAGATGCATAGGATAATTTTTTTAGTAAAATTCCAATTTCAGTCGATTCCAATTCCAAGATCCAATATCATCGCATAGCCTATACCATGTCAATGATTTTCCGTACAAAGATAAAGGGAATACCTTCTTATTAGCTTCATCTTCGAATAGACCTGCAAGCTTAAATAATCCACATATATCAAGTGCATATCAGGATGTTCAGTTCCATCTCCTGCATAAGGATTAGCTAGCAGTTGTTCTATCATACCCGAAGGAATTTCATAACCAATATTTTTAGTAGGTGTAGTAGGTTGAGGGGTGAAAGGATCGAGTAGAGGTGTCTAGAGGGGGGGGGGGGTAATTAGACCCTCAACAAATAAAAGTAGCAATTTCTAATTTCTTTAAGTTAAGGTGGAGTTTTAGCACAAGTTTAAACATTCACAATACATTTCAAGCAAGCATGGCAAGAGTATATGAGCAGCGGAAAGTAAAGCATGCAAATTGCAAGAAAGTAAAGGGATGGGATTGGAGTGTGCAAGCGCAATTGGAGACACGAAGATTTTTGGCGTGGTTCTGATAGGTGGTGCTATCGTACATCCATGTTGGTGGAGACTTCAAGGGTAACGGTTGCGTGAGTCCATGGAGGGCTCTACCCATGAAGGGTGCACGAAGAAGCAACCTTGTCTATCCAACCATGGTTATCTCCCACGAAGAACATGCCTCACTTGGGTAGATCTTCACGAAGTAGGTAATCTCATTGCCTCACGGTGTCATGTACTAGGGGGTACTCGCCACGTTGCCTCCCGATCAGTTGGATTGGGACGAGGACCCCCATGGCCGTTCACTCATGGGCCAGTTCGGACAGCCGATGTATACACAAGGAAGATTGCACAAGACTTGGTGATCAAGACAAGGACTCCTCTCCACCGGCGATTCGACTAGGACTTTTGTTATCCTAGACCTGTAGTACATTATATAAGCCGAGGCCAGGCTAGTCAATAGGGGATCATGACATTACTCATCATACCTCTAGGGTTAGACCACAACATATGATCTCGAGGTAGATCAACTCTGTAATCATACACATCGAATAAAATCAAAAGCAACATGTAGAGTATTATCTCTACGAGAGAGCCCGAAGCTGGGTAAAATCCCATGTCCATGTTACCATCGATCCTAAGACATGTAGCTTGGGACCCCCTACCCGAGATCTGTCGGTTTTGACACCGACAATGGTGCTTTCATTGAGAGTTCTGCTGTGTGGTCGGCAAAAGGATCAATGGCTCGCCTGTAGATCAACTGCGACATCGGCGTCTTCATCGCTGCCTCGACTGGTCACCTTGGCTTGACCGAGAACTGTGCCCTACCTCCAATCATCATGTTCGGATGAGGGCCTTCATCAACACCAACTCCGATCTCTATCAAGATCATGGAGGAATCATCCATGGAGCTCGGGGGCTCAACGTCAACATTGCCCTCGGGCGACCGTGCTGTTTTTCCGAATAGCAAACTTGTATCTGCTACCACCACCCACTTGAGCATCGCTTTGACGATTCCTTTGGTGGAATTGTGCAGAATTGAGTCTACAACAACACTGTAAAATTTTGTCGCGTTCCAATGGAGCAATCTCCGCCGGTCTCCGATATACCGGAGCCCCGTCGAATCTGCACGGGAATCAAGACGAGTTTGGAGCGTGGTGTCCAGCATCTAGCTCGGACGTCCTTTGGAAGATCCAACCGTTGGTCGGCTGCGGAATTCCTATATCTACCACCCCTCAAAATTTCAGCTCGATCTGACCGTCCAAACTCCGGGAACCATCCGATTAGTGCATCACTTTTCAGATCTGTTTTCTATGCGAGAATGAAACCGACCCGAGTTCATCTTTTTTAAGAACGGGATTTCGAACATCCTTTTTGAACGAAGTTTTGTATGGGGTATTGTGTTTTGTTCCCAAACACATCCCACTAATTTTAAAGTCTTTTCCAATATGATCTTCACCATTGCACCGGTGTCAAACTAGCCCGACAACGTTGCTCCACGGCTGCTGACCTGCGCTAGACACGTCGTCGTTTTGTTGAGCCAAGCTCAACTTTTTCGGATCATTGTCTCGGCAAGCCGAACAAGAGTTCGGCACCGCGAAGGATAAATCATCACCAACATCGCCGCCCCACGGATTACATGGAGCGGGCACACTAGCATCGCCGCACGGTCACTTCATCAAGCCGGCATTGACCACTTCACGAGTTACGACCTGCATCGGCATGGCCGCACCGTTGCTTCTTCGAGCCAATGTCCATCACGCCGAACTACTTCAACACCTCAGCTAACATGGCAGCTGCAACGTCTCCTTACCGACCTGCTCCATCACCTCGTCTCGACCGGGGGCTTCGCCATCCCTTCATCAACCTACTCCAGAGACTTCGGTATTGTCAGCCGACCAACTTCGTCACGTTAGCTAGACCGGGGGCTTTGCCTCGGCGAGCCAACCTTTACCAGCATCGCCATGCCGTCGCTTCACCGCCCATCAGGCAATGGGTATGTGGATCGAGTCCCAGTTTTGGGAGTCACTTTTCTTCGGACTGCTACAACAAATAAACCAGGTGCTATTAATCCTAGCAATTTTTGCTTGTTTGGGTTTATTTTTCCCAAGTAATTATTACTCTGGTTTGTTCCATCATCTGTACATAGGTCTATCAAATGGTGGCCGCATTAACAACAGTCGCGTGGTGGTTCGGTCAGTTTCCGTACATAGTTCGGTGAACGCCGCATCCGGAACTCGAACCGACCTATGAATCCAGACTTTGCCACGCCTTTACTGCATTACGCCGACGCCCTGCATCAACATTGACTTTGGCGCCAGGCCACATATCTTTAAATCAATTATTTTGTGTAAATTAATTACGTGAGGATTTTTATATATTTATATTATTATTGTTGGCCTGCACTATTTTACATGTGTAGGTAATGGACTTCGACTGCGTCACATGGTCTCTTCGACAAGCCGATGCCGTCGTCCCAATCAGCGTAAAGCGGCTCGTGTGATCACCTTGTTGGTCGACTTGCCATACCGACGTGTTCGGTTGCCTCGGGGACTTCGGCATCGCCGAGAGTGTTCGGCGCACAGGCCATATTTATTTTATTACTCACTTTGCATAAGTTATTTATTATGCAACAATTTTTTTAATTTATTATTATTACTATTATCTCTGGTTTGCACTATTTTTTGTGCATAGGTAAATGATTCGGGTCACGTAGTGTTGTCACCTCGGCGTATTGACATACCACGTCACCTCGGCTAGACGGGGGGCTTCGTCAACACTTCATTAACCCATGCCGGGGACTTCGGCGTCACTCTGCCGGCCTGCATTGGCCATGCTATGTCACCACTTCCGAGTGCCGAGCTCTTCGCTCCGCCTCCTCGGGACCGGCTTGGGGGATGGAACCTTGTCCCACATCAAGCTCGGACCGCATCATCAATGCCGAACACATTAACCAGCTAAGTCGCTTTCATGCTCAAAGTCCTAAATTTTTAACTTGTGTTTTGTTCGACCATGCTCACATACATTGTTCGTTAATAGAAACTCCCCTTGCTAATGTTAACTGGGGGCTCTTAAAATTTACACGAGCCGTTCTATAATAATGTGTTTTCTTCTTGGTCGTTGCAAAGTCTTTTTCTGCCGCTCCTTTTTCGACTTGAGTGTATGGTCAATAGCCGGATAGCCTAGCTTCTCTCTAAAGCCGCTCAAGTTTAGTTCGCTAAACTGGCCTCGGAGAAGCACTCGGCCTTCGGGATAAGGAGCTTGAAGCCGTAGGCTGACCCGTTTGAAGTCTTGAGATCGGATGTGTCATGTTAAAGCACGACAGAAGCACAATTTTTTTTTAAAAAGACCAATTTCCGGATTGGCACCAAAATCTCGGTTTAGTCTGGACATCAAGCTTTTACATAAGTTTTTGGCTTTTCGAGCTTGTGGCACTTTTAAATTATTTGTGTGTTTCCAGCATAAGTCTCATAGTGCAACGCCGGACACCTTTAGAGATTCTGCAAAAACATTCTCAAATATTGCTATATATGCATCGGTTTCGAATTGTGCCTTTGGTCAATAGTTGGGTTGCCTGGGTCCTGTGCTTGCCTCCTACGTTCGGCTTTGTTCGGCTAGGTGTGCAAAGGGAGAACCACTTCGATTTTGCTTCCAGCTCGCATGGTTAAGCACCTCAGTGGAGAAAGCCGAAAACTGACTGTCACAATAAGCGTAAACTGGTCAGCGATCCGATGACTGTGTTAAATGATGGGCCGTTCATAACATTGGCCGAAGTGTTTACGGCTTGACCTTGGCTGTCGTCGAACACTAACCAGGGGCTAGTAGATGGCCTCCCAACTTTAAGCTCCTATGACTAAGTGAAAGTTATAAAGCCCGCATATATGATTGCCTCGTTTCCGCTAACACAACGGCCTCTGGGCACCGAGACGTCGACTAAGGGTTGTCTTGTTATTGTGGAAACACCTGGCGTAGTATCTACAAAGGGGTAGAAGCCGATGATGGGCCACTTTCAACTGATAAACGGTCGCAATGGAGTCAAAATAAACATATAATCAGCATTTGTATTTAGTATACAAGTGCTGCATTCCGTAATCATTGTTATAAAGCCATAAATACACATCAATTTGACTTAAGATTTCGGCCAAGCTGGGTTGCCTGGCTCCTGTGATTACCCCTACATTCCCGATTGTTCGGCTAGGAGGTAAAGCGAGCACCTCTGTGATTGTTACTTCCGGGTCATCCGTGTTAGTACCTCAGACTGGGAGAAGCCGAAAGCTAGCCATCTTAAAGAATATAATTGGTCGGCAACGACAGAAGTGAAAATTTTGGTCCATTAAAAACCACAGAGATCGGGAACTTACCCCAAACTAAATCCTCAATATTTTTCTCCCGCATCGATTGGAGTTGAGGTTTCATGATCATGGTCGGCATGACAACCCAAAGAAAGGAACCGATAGTGGGATTCTTTTCTTTGGGAGATGTTTCTTACATCAAATAGTAATATAAATTTCTCTTCGCATACCTTTGTTTATAAAACCACATGGCCGGATTTCCTTGTTTGTCGTAAACCTTTGCCCTTGTAAAGGCTTTATAAAGTAGGACAAACACTCCCCGGCCACTGGCCGAGGAGGTTGAAGCCGATGGTCGGTCAACAAGGTGTTGTACAATGCGGATGCGAGCATTCATGATGTAAAGTACTTGGATACATAGAATCATTACACATAAAAATTGCGAGTAAAATCCATTTACTGCAATCCATCTTTTAAACCCCTTGGGGCCTACCTTGGCAAGCTCGGATTTTGACCAGCTCTAAGCTCCTTTAAGAGATCTTTATTCTCTTTTCGAGAAGTTTGTGTTAAACACAACAAAATTTTCTGTCAAATGGATATCGATCCTTAATTCGTCCACCCATGCCCACATTAAGGCTCGGGGGCTACTGAGCATTGCGCTCATTATTTATTAATATTAAAGGGGCACATCGATCCCCTTATCTGGTGTTGCCACCCGACCAGTGTCTCGGGGGCTACTGCATTGCTTATTCAGTGCAGAGAATTCAAAGTGCTCAGAGTTTGGCATGACCGGACTATGGGCAAGCACGTCTTTAGACAATAATAAGTACCATCTGGGACTTATCCAGCATCAAGCTAATGTATCACGGCGACTTCTCACAACCCTCTCTTAGGGGCCTGTCCACCGATCATTATTTCTAATATATTACACTGTGTTTCTATTCCTACGTATGCTACCGAGCTAGGAGTTGATCCTCAGGCCGATTTTGCAAATTGACCTGAGTCTCAGGGGCTACTAGGATCAGCAGTTTTATGTTTTCCTTCAGGTGCATCTCGGGTTTTAGACCGACACACACCTTGAGGGCTATTGGATATACATATAGTGGCTATATATCTCGGTAGAGAATAAATTGCACCAATCAAAAATATCCGCAAACAATCAGACCATGACCGAGGTGTTGAACCACCTCGAAAGCATTTCGTGATATAGCTCGGATGCAAGTGGCTGGCTCCATAGAGGGCATTTCCGGCATTAAGCTCAGCTAAACTCCTTCAACTTTTTTGAACCAAGGTGATCTATGACACCTCGGATGCAGTCCAGCATTGGAGCTTGGCTGTAACAAGACTCTTCGGATACAGTCCGGCATTGGAGCTTGGATACATTCCGGCGTTGGAGCTCGGATACATTCCGGTGTTGGAGCTCAGAAGCAGTTCGGCATTGGTGCTCGGCTGCAAAAAGATACCTCGAATGCAATCCAGCGTTGGAGTTCAGATGCAAGAGGACACTGCCGCACGCCAAACACTTCAAACCCGAGGTGTGGCATAAAAATAGCAAGGCATTGATAAAGTCCGAAGACTTAAAGGGCTCCTTGGATACCCGACATGTGAGATCTTCAGATTTAGCTCGGCAATCCTCAAGATAGAAGATGGGAAGATTTGTTGAACCAGTTTTCAAGACTGACGATCGAAGACGAAGAACAGTTCGGAAGAACCGAGGAGCGTCCCCAACTTGAAGACCGGTTGAGGGGGCTACTGACGGTCTCCTGTACTAGGGGGTACTCACCACGTCGTCTCCTGATCAGTTGGATTTGGGACGAGGACCCCCATGGCCGTTCACTCGTGGGCCAGTTCGGACAGCCGATGTATACACGAGGAAGATTCCACAAGACTTGGTGATCAAGACAAGGACTCCTCTCCACCGGCGTATTCGACTAGGACTCTTGTTATCCTAGGCCTCTCGTACATTATATAAGCCGAGGCCAGGCTAGTCGATAGGGAATCATGACATTACTCATCATACCTCTAGGGTTAGACCACAACATATGATATTGAGGTAGATCAACTCTGTAATCATACACATCGAATACAATCAAAAGCAGCATGTAGGGTATTATCTCTTCGAGAGAGCCCGAAGCTGGGTAAAATCCTGTGTCCATGTTACCATCGATCCTAAGACACGCAGCTTGGGACCCCCTACCCGAGATCTGCCGGTTTTGACACCGACACCCACGAAGGACTTGCCTCACTTGGGTAGATCTTCATGAAGTAGGCGATCTCCTTGCCCTTACAAACTCCTTGGTTCAACTCCTCAATCTTGACGGAGGCTCGCAAGTGACACCTAACCAATCTAGGTGCCACCACTCTCCAAAAGGTAATAGATGGTGTGTTGATGATGAACTCCTTGCTCTTGTGCTTCAAATGATAGTCTCCCCAACACTCAACTCTCTCACACAGATTTGGATTTGGTGCAAAGATGACTTGAGTGGAAAGCAACTTGGGGAAGGCTAGAGATCAAGATTCTTGTGGTTGGATTGGAATATCTTGGTCTCAACACATGAGTAGGTGGTTCTCTCCCCGAAAACGAATACTGGAAGTGTAGGCATGTTCTGATGGCTTTCTCCATGAATGAAGAGTGGGTGGAGGGGTATATATAGCCTCCACACAAAATCTAACCGTTACACACAATTTATCAAACTCGGTGGGACTGAATCGAGAAACTCGGTCAGACCGATTTAGTTCAAAATGTGAACGTTAGGTTTTTCAGTGGGACCGACGTGATCAACTCGGTGGGACCGACGTGCTAGGGTTAGGGTAAAACCTCAACTCGGTTTGACCGATTACACAAACTCGGTGAGTCCAATTTTGGTAATAAGAAAATAGAGAGTTGGTCAAGCAAACTCGGTGGGACTGACTGCATATATCGATGAGACCGAAATAATTGCAACATGCAACAGAGAGTTTGCAAGCCCATCTCGGTGAGACCGAGATCCCATCAGTGAGACCGAACTGATTAGGGGTTCTAGCAGTGGCTATGTCAAGTGAACTCGGTGGCGCCGGATAGATCAAATCAGTGGGGCCGAGTTTGACTTTAGGTTTAGGACATATGTGGAAATGAGAAAGTGGTTCAGGGCTTGGGAGCATATCTTTAAGCACTTTGATCAAGCAAGCCATTAAGAAACACCTCATCCACTTTTAATAGTATTGGCTTTTCCTATGGACTCAATGTGATCTTTGGATCACTAAAATGAAAATGAAGAGTCTTGAGCTATTGCCAATCTTTGTCCTTAGCTTCTTGAAGGGGTTCCACATCCTCTTGTCCATGCCACGCCTTTGTTGAACTTTCTGAAATATACTAGAAAAATATATTAGTCCAACAAGAGATATGTTGACATTAATTACCAAAATCACCAAGGGAGCACTTGTGCTTTCAATCTCCCCCTTTTTGGTAATTGATGACAACATACATCAAAGCTTCAGATAAAGATATGAAGAATAGTAAGTAAAGCTTTGGAAGGACAAGTAACATGCATAGGCTCCCCCTACATGTATGCAATCATGTAAATGTAGAATATAAGAGCATGTGAATGCATAAGCATGTCAGAGCAAGCAATGAGTTACATGTGTCTTGGCTATATGCATCAGAGCAAATTATGTAGATACATGAAATATACCTTCATGTTCATGAGTCCTTCTTGCAAACAATATGTACATCAGCAAGAGATCATCATGCACATGAGTGTGATGCATATACTTACCTTGTGGTCTCGAGCTGACTTTGGAAGATATGAACCTGAGTAAACAAGGTTAGATGACACAATAACATCTACTAAACAGAGCAAGAACAGGAAACCACAAGAGTACCAAGATTGGGATGACATGTAGTGAGTGAGTACTTAGTACTCTATTTGGATATATACATGTCCCCAAAGAGTAAAGGTATGCAATGAATTCCAAGGATTTATTCCCTTAGAAAAGAACTCTTTCTCCCCCTAAATATGATATTGGATAATGGGAGAAGATAGGGAATAGAAAATCAGAGAAAAACAATCATAACACATACTAACATGTCTTTCCCCTCTTGAAGACATGTGACTTCTCTCCTCTATGGATAATAAGCATATGGAGAAGCTTAAGGCATGCTTTCTCCCTTATGTGATAAGCTTTGATGTGTCTCTCTCCCCCTTTGGCATCAATTTCCAAGAAGGGATCTTCTGGAGCATGAGTCAAGTAGGTTTGGTCCTTGAGTCACATTACAAAGCAACATGTAATGTAAGATGCTGGTAGAGGACAAGAATCATCGAGTGGATCTGGAACAAATAAGCAGGATGCAAATGGCAAATTGTTTTCTCATTATTGAAATCGGTAACACCGAGTCTTTTTCTTTGGTGGCACCGAGTTGTTTCGGTTTAGCCGATAAGAAACAAACCGGTGAGGCCGAATTCAACATGGAGAGAAAACAATTGTCAGATCACCTCACTAGGCAAATAAGATCTCACAAAGATTTGCAAGGAATTAACTAAAGGATTTGCAATGAATTGGATGCAGGGAATGCAGAACATAACAGAGAAAAAGAAAAGAAATTTAGATGAAGTTTTTTTGAAAGGGGAACAAACATGCAAGAGATAAATGCAAGAACATAGATAAACACCAGAGAACTTCATCTAGAATTGGTGGGCGACAAAGTCACGTATGTTAGAGTATATTGACTGAGGAGTCAAGTGAGAACACTTGATCATAGGTCATACTCATCGTTTAAGCTCAAAATGGGGTTACCATTTTTCGTTTAAGCATTTTGATGTATTCACATCTTGTTGAGCTGCTTTGACCCATGTCTTGGGGTAAAGCTTCTCTAAGATGGAATAACATACCTTGGGTGGTGGTGTTGATCTTGATCATGTAGTTGAACTTGTGTGGGATGCTCAACGTTGATGTATCTCATCAATGGTTGGGAGCACCACTTGTAGATTGAGTTCATCTACCTAAATGGGTTAGTCTTGCAAGGAAGAGCACTTGTGTATCCAAAATGACAAACATGAAATTTGATACCAAATGAAATTTGATATATATAAATTGTCAAAGGATATGTTGAAAGAATTCATGCTTCCTTGTCTTCAACCACCAAATTGTAGAGACTTGGTGATGTAGAGATTGCTCCAGATGTGAGTGAGTTGCAATCTCATAGATTTAGATTCATCCAAGTACCTACAAGGGTTAGATAGCATGCAAGGGTACAAGTATAGATCCAAGACATATGATCATCATCATAAGAGAAATATCAAGGATTAGTCAAAGGCTCATGCCTGCATGCATCTAAATGGAGTTTCTACTACAAGTTTGAGGCATCAATAATGTTCAATTCACCTCTCAAATGGCAAAATACTTTCTCATCAAGCGGTTTGGTGAATATATCCGCCAATTGCTTATCGGTACGAACATGCTTAAGATCAATGTCTCCTTTAGCAACATGATCTTGAATGAAATGATGACGAACTTCAATAAGCTTAGTTCGAGAATGTTTCACGGGATTGTGAGCAATCTTAATAGCACTTTCATTATCACAAAGCAATGCAACATGTTTCACATAGATACCATAATCTTTAAGAGTCTGGGTCATCCAAAGTAATTGAGCACAACATGAACCGGCGGCAATGTATTCCGCTTCAGCGGTGGATAAGGATACCGAGTTTTGTTTCTTAGAGGACCAAGACACAAGAGATCTACCAAGAAATTGACAAGTACCAGAAGTTGACTTTCTATCAACCTTATCTCCGGCATAGTCCGAATCGGAGTAGCCAACAAGATCAAAAGAGGACCTCTTAGGATACCAAATGCCAAAATTTGGTGTGTATGGATTAAGTATCTCACTATCCTTTTCACAGCCTTAAGATGACATTCTTTGGGGGCCGCTTGATATCGTGCACACATGCACACACTTAGCCTACACTACTACAGTATGGTCCAAACGTGACACTACGATCAGAGACCCTTCGACAAAACTGTGTGCGATGCCATAATCACAAACGATGGTGTAAAAACCCATCAAAAAAGGTGCAAAACGTTTGCGATGACAGATGCATCAAACACGATTCAGATTTTAGTTGCGTGTGCGATGCAGGGCATATGGTTTAGTTCAATTCACTGTTTGCGATGAGGAGGAACAAAAGAAACGGGCAGCCAAATGAAGGTGTGTGCGATATACAACATACGATTCACTAGGATGAACTGTGTGTGATTAGGCAACACAATGGAAACGGTTCAACTGAACAAGATGTGTGTGATACGTGGCAAACAAGTCTGTAATCAGAAATGTGTGCAAAGACCAATAATAACACAGACGATTGCTGCTAATAAGCTGTGTGATTTGCTCTGTCTACAGAAGAATAACATGTGTATATATATATCTAACTGAAATAAACATCCAATTACATAAGTGACTATATAGATCATTCGCACACACCTCAGTAAACAATTGCATGCATTCTAAAGTAGGAGAAACGATCGTCTAGTAATCTACTTCTTGTGATGCTCCTGCCACTCCTCTGTGGCTCGATCCCTCATCTGGGGCTGGAAGAAGACACTTCGTCATGTCAACGATCCGCCTGTACATCTCGTAGCTTGTGTACGCGTCCTTGGCCGCGTACTTGACATGTTGTTCATCCAGTCTGTCATGCCACACATTGTACCAGGTGTTCTTGTCCTTCTTACTCTCATTCTTCATCTTCATGTAGTAGGGGTCGATGATGGCCGAGGCGAGGTCAACCAGGGAGTTAAGTTTGTTTTTGTCGCCGCCCCTGACCTTGTAGTGGTGCTGGATGTTGACAAGATTCGGGCATTTCAAGCCCGAAACCTTGAGCACTTTTAGATCGTTGGTGGTGTCCACCATAGCGAAACTGTAGTCAGAGCTATTGATAAACCTGGAGAAATGCTCGCAAGGCCTTGTGGTAAGGTGGTAGTGGTAGACGAGGACGTCATGTCGCACGCACAACTGGGCAACGACAATCTTCTGATCGTGCCCGGCACGACCGATGGTGTACTCGAGGTCGAAGCCGACCACTTGGTACTTTTCCTCGGCAAGGAACTGCTCCATAGTTTGGATGGAGCTCTCCACCGAGACCGGATCATTCGTGTACACCACCGAGAGGGCCTTTGAGGGAGTCCCGGATTAAGGGGTCCTCGGACAGCCGGACTATATGCATATGCCAGACTGTTGGACTATGAAGATACAAGATAGAAGACTTCGTCCCGTGTCCGGATGGGACTCTCCTTTGCTTGGAAGGCAAGCTTGGCAATTCAGATAGGAAGATTCCTTTCTTTGTAACCGACTCTGTGTAACCCTAGCCCCCTCCGGTGTTTATATAAACCAGAGGGTTTAGTCCATAGGACAAGGACAATCATAATCATAGGCTAGCTTCTAGGGTTTAGCCTCTACAATCTCGTGGTAGATCAACTCTTGTAATACTCATATCATCAAGATCAATCAAGCAGGAAGTAGGGTATTACCTCCATCAAGAGGGCCCGAACCTGGATAAACATTGTGTCCCCCGCCTCCTGTTACCATTAGCCTTAGACGCACAGTTCGGGACCCCCTACCAGAGATCCACCGGTTTTGACACCGACATTGATGCTTTCATTGAGAGTTCCACTGTGTCGTCACCATAAGGCTTGATGGCTCCTTCAATCACCTACAACAACACAGTCCAGGGTGAAGTTTTTCTCCCTGGACAGATTTTCGTATTCGGCGGCTTGGCACTGCGGGCCAACTCGCTTGGCCATCTGGAGCAGATCGACAACTACGCCTCTGGCCATCAGGTCAGGTTTGGAAGCTTGAACTACACCGCCGACATCCGCGGAGACTTGATCTTCGACGGATTCGAGCCCATGACAGCCGCGCCCTGCCGCCATGATGAATATGACCTAGATTTGTCATCGGACTGTGTGCAGGAGATAGCGCCTGTAATCGCTCTGGCCCCAGATCCAGAACAGAGCGCGCCATCCAAGGATGGTAAGCTCAACCTCTCCATGGAGGCCCCACTCTCAGCGGCGCTAGAGCCGAACACAGATCTGACCTCCAGCAAGGCATGTGTCATCGGAACCACGGACTCGTCTCCGGCTATAGGCTCCGAACCGCGTGTATCCGCACCCATCGATCGGGCGCCGATCTTAGAGTTCAGCTCCGCAGACATCTTCCAACACTCACCTCTAGGCGATGTGTTAAACTCATTAAAGTCTCTCTCCTTGTTAGGAGATTCTTGGCCGAACTATGTCCGGCTTGAGTGGGAAGCGGACGACGAAGAACTTCGTTACCCACCCACCACCCACTTGATAGCCACGGTCGACGATTTGACTGACATGCTTGATTTCGACTCCGAAGACATCGACGGTATGGACAACGATGCCGGAGAAGAACAGGAACCACCGCCCATAGGGCGCTGGACAGCCACCTCCTCATACGACATATACATGGTGGATACACCCAAAGAAGACAAGGGTGATGACAAAAAGGATCCAGTTGAGGACAAACCTCCTGAGAAGCAGCCAAAGCGCCGACGTCAGTGGCGCCGCCCTAAATCACGCCATGATAAAAATAGCGATACCGGCACAAGAGAAAATAGCACTCTGGACGATGCCAAAGACAACGAAGACCCCGCCAAACCAAGTTTCGAATAGGCTGAACGGGAAGACGGGCGAGCCAGCCCCGATGAAAAGGCCGTGAACGATGACTCGGAGGACAGCAATTACATGCCTCTCTCCAAGGATGAGGTGAGCCTCAGTGACGAAGAATTTATCATGCCAGAGGTGAAGGAAATATGCCCTAGAGGCAATAATAAAGTATTATTTATTTCCTTATATCATGATAAATGTTTATTATTCATGCTAGAATTGTATTAACCGGAAACATAATACATGTGTGAATACATAGACAAACAGAGAGTCACTAGTATGCCTCTACTTGACTAGCTCGTTAATCAAAGATGGTTATGTTTCCTAGCCATAGACATGAGTTGTCATTTGATTAACGGGATCACCTCATTAGGAGAATGACGTGATTGACTTGAACCATTCCGTTAGCTTAGCACTCGATCGTTTAGTATGCTGCTATTGCTTTCTTCATGACTTATACATGTTCCTATGACTATGAGATTATGCAACTCCCGTTTACCGGAGGAACACTTTGTGTGCTACCAAACGTCACAACGTAACTGGGTGATTATAAAGGTGCTCTACAGGTGTCTCCAAAGGTACTTGTTGGGTTGGCGTATTTTGAGATTAGGATTTGTCATTCCGATTGTCGGAGAGGTATCTCTGGGCCCACTCGGTAATGCACATCACTATAAGCCTTGCAAGCATTGTAACTAATGAGTTAGTTGCGGGATGATGTATTACGGAACGAGTAAAGAGACTTGCCGGTAATGAGACTGAACTAGGTATCGAGATACCGACGATCGAATCTCGGGCAAGTAACATACCGATGACAAAGGGAACAACGTATGTTGTTATGCGGTCTGACCGATAAAGATCTTCGTAGAATATGTGGGAACCAATATGAGCATCCAGGTTCCGCTATTGGTTATTGACCGGAGAGGTGTCTCGGTCATGTCTACATAGTTCTCGAACCCGTAGGGTCCGCACGCTTAACATTACGATGACAGTTATATTATGAGTTTATATGTTTTGATGTACCGAAGGTTGTTCGGAGTCCCGGATGTGATCACGGACATGACGAGGAGTCTCGAAATGGTTGAGACATAAAGATTGATATATTGGACGACTATGTTCGGACACCGGAAGTGTTCCGGAGAAGTTTCGGATAAAACCGGAGTGCCGGAGGGGTTACCGGAACCCCCCGGGGAAGTATTGGGCATTAGTGGGCCTGAGGCGAGAGAGAGGGCAGCAGCCAGGAGGTGGCGCACCCCCTCCCATGAGGAGTCCGAATTGGACTAGGGGAGGGAGGCGCGGCCCCTCTTTCCCTCTCCCTATCCCTCTCTTTCCTTCCCCCTCTCTCTTCCTAGTTGGACTAGGAAAGGGGAGTCCTACTCCTACTAGGAGGAGGACTCCCCCCCTCTCCTTGGCGCGCCCCAAGGGCAGCCGACCTCCCCCTTGCTCCTTTATGTACAGGGGCAGGGGGCACCTCTGAACACACAATTGATATACGATATTTTAGCCGTGTGCGGTGCCCCCCTCCACCATATTACACCTCGATTATATCGTTGCGGAGCTTAGGCGAAGCCCTACGTCGGTAGAACATCATCATCGTCACCACGCCGTCGTGTTGACGAAACTCTCCCTCAACACTCGGCTGGATCGGAGTTCAAGGGACGTCATCGAGCTGAACGTGTGCTGAACTCGGAGGTGCCGTGCGTTCGGTACTTGATCGGTCGGATCGTGAAGACGTACGACTACATCATCCGCGTTGTGTTAACGCTTCCGCTTTCGGTCTACGAGGGTACGTGGACAACACTCTCCCCTCTCGTTGCTATGCATCACCATGATCTTGCGTGTGCGTAGGAATTTTTTTGAAATTACTACGTTCCCCAACAAGAGGATCTCGTCGAGCGGGAGCATTTTAAGCGCCGGCTTATAGCCACGGCAAAGAGCCTGAAGAAGAAGGAGCAGCAGCTTCAAGCTGATCAATATCTGCTAACTGATAGATGGACTGAGGTCCTGGCAGCCGAGGAATACGGACTCGAACGCCCAACCAAAAGTTACCCGAAGCGCAAATTGCTACCTCAATTCGATGACGAGGCACTGGAGCCAGCACTACCAGCGCATAATGCGGCTGACCGACCACCGCGTGGCCGAGATAAAACGGCAATTCAGCCCGGACGCCAGCCGGCACTGCCTCGCCGAACAAATAGAAACACAACAGCTCGGGGATACACACATGACCTGCGGTACAACTTGGAAAACAGAGCAGGACAAACCAGATCGATCTATGGATCGCGGGGGTGCGCCCCAATGCGCAGCGACGGCCATCAAGCCGGATATAACAAATACAAACCTGTCCGGGCCGAATACCACAGACCAGCTCCATCCGAGTTGCGTCCCGACGTAGCCCGACACAGAGGCACCTCACACCCCCTATGCTTCACCAATGAAGTAATGGAACATGAATTCCCAGAAGGGTTCAAACCCGTAAGCATTGAATCATACGATGGAACAACAGATCCCGCGGTATGGATCGAGGACTTCCTTCTCCATATACATATGGCCTGCGGTGATGATCTCCATGCCATCAAGTATCTCCCGCTAAAACTCAAGGGACCAGCTCAGCACTGGTTGAACAGTCTGCCCGAAAACTCCATTGGCACTTATGTCCGACCTCCAAATGCCGATGACTTAAGTCATATAATCCAACAGCCCGGAGAGACAGCCAGGAAATTATGGACTCGGTTCTTAACTAAAAAGAACCAGATCGACTATCCGGATACCGAAGCCCTAGTGGCTTTTAAGCATAACATCCGTGACGAGTGGCTCGCCCGACACCTCGGCCAAAAGAAGCCGAAATCCATCACAGACCTTACGACGCTCATGACCCGTTTTTGCGCGGGCGAGGATAGCTGGCTAGCTCGTAGCAATAGCACCTCAAGTAAACCTGGCACTTCTGAAGCCAGAGATAGCAACGGCAACCCCCGACGCAACAGACACAAGCGTCAAAATAATGGCGATAACGCCGAAGTCACGGCCGTCAATGCCGGATTCAGTGGCTCCAAGTCCGGTCAGCGGAAAAAGCCATTTAAGAGAAACAATCCGGTCCCGTCCAGTCTGGACCGCATACTCGATCGTCCATATCAAATCCACGGCACCCCCGATAAACCAGCCAATCATACCAACAGAGAATGTTGGGTCTTTAAACAGGCCGGCAAGTTAAATGCCGAAAACAAGGAGAATGGACCGCCAAGCGATGACGACGAGGAACCCCGGCCACCGAACACAGGGGGACAGAAGAAATTTCCTCCCCAAGTTAAAACGGTGAATATGATATATGCTACCCATATCCCCAAAAGGGAGCGGAAGCGCGCACTAAGGGACGTCTACGCGATGGAGCCAGTCACCCCGAAATACAACCCGTGGTCCTCCTGTTTGATCACTTTTGATCGAAGGGACCATCCGACTAGTATTCGTCATGGCGGTTCAGCCGCACTAGTGCTAGACCCTATCATTGACGGATTCCACCTCACACACGTCCTCATGGACAGTGGTAGCAGCCTGAACCTGCTCTATCAGGATACAGTGCGCAAAATGGGTATTGATCCCTCAAGGATCAAGCCCACCAAAACCACCTTTAAAGGTGTCATACCAGGTGTAGAGGCCTGTTGTACGGGCTCAATCACACTGGAAGTGGTCTTCGGATCCCCGGATAATTTCCGAAGTGAAGAATTGATCTTCGATATCGTCCCCTTCAGCAGTGGTTATCACGCACTGCTCGGACGAACCGCATTTGCTCGCTTCAATGCGGTCCCACACTATGCCTACCTTAAGCTCAAGATGCCTGGACCTCGCGGTGTTATAACAGTCAATGGAAATACGGAGCGCTCCCTCCGTACTGAGGAGCACACCGCGGCTCTTGCAGCAGAAGTATAGAATAGCCTTCTTAGGCAAAACCTCAATTCGGCAATAAAGCCCCCGGACATCGTCAAGCGAGTCCGAGCTACTCTGCAACAGGACCGTCTGGCTCGCCCAGAGCTTAGCTAGCAATCCGGCCTTCGTCCCAGCCCCAATAAAGCGGTGAAATTCATGCCGCGCATACACAACTACGCACTTAAAATACCATGGGCATGAACGGAGGCACAACTAGACCGCGGTCCACAATGCGGCTCAAACGCTCCCGGATCTGCATAACTTCACTTTTTCTCTTTCTTTTAGGTTTTTTCTCCTCTCGAGGTTTTTTCTGATAAGCCTGATCACCGGACCCATCGTGGGACGGATACACCAAGAAAGCTAGGGGCTCGGACATACAAGGGAATATCCAGGTGGTCTCTGCTAACGATCGTCATACCTGTTTTAAATACCCGCACGCAGCTCGCTCTTGGTCGTGGCATGTTAAATAGCCTTATTTGCTTATTGCACTACTTGTACACATACGCCTTGACGTATTAATCAAATTACAGTGAAAAATATTTTGCAGCGTCTGCTTATTACTTAGTTTTTTTCCTTATCTATTTACTTTCAATTGCACACGTACATTCTGGTATGCCTTAATTCGCCAGGGGCTTCATTGTACCCCATAACACGACAAGAAAGTCCGAACACTTTTACAGTACAGTTCGGCACCCCGAACTTATAGCATTATATGCATCGGCTCCGAATCATGTCTTTGGTCAATAGTTGGGTTGCCCGGCTCCTGTGCATGCTACCTTACATTCCGCTATATCGGCTAGGGTAGTAAAGGGAGAACTACTGCGATTGTGT
The DNA here is from genome assembly GCF_018294505.1 of Triticum aestivum. NCBI lineage: Eukaryota > Viridiplantae > Streptophyta > Magnoliopsida > Poales > Poaceae > Triticum > Triticum aestivum. The sequence continues at coordinate 417,005,954 of NC_057805.1, read as the reverse complement.
CCCGGTTCTTCCGGACGAGCACCTCAGTAGAGAAAGCCGAAAGCTGACTGTCATGATGCGGCGAGAGCTGGTCAGCTATTCGAGAGGTTTTCAAATCCTTAGAGATTTTTTCCGCTTTATGCGAGGAATCGGTTTTTATTCGATTAGGCGTGTATAGCGCCCCACCTTCGGCCTTCCGAATACCATGGGCTACGCCAAAATTTAAAATTATAGAACTCTATGGCTAAGTGAGGGTGATAAAGCTATATAGTCCGATTGCCTTGTTCGTTGCGCTAAACACCTCCTTAAAGGACCAAAAATTGGATAAAGAGTGTTTAGATTTATCCCGAACACCCCTGTACTAGCTACGTGGGGGCAGAAGCCAACGACTGGCCAACTCTCAGATTTCATAAACGGCCGCACAGGAGGTAAAATTTTAAATAACAAGCATTATATTACATAAAGACCCTGTTCCATATTACAGGACAGGATAAAATAATGCTTTCATGGGAAAATGATATCCTTGGCACATTGCTCCGCCACAAGGTGGGATCCCTTCATGACACTGTCATAGTACATCTCGGGCTTGCGATGCTCCTTGCCCGCAGGCGGACCCTCGGTCATCAACTACGTGGCATCCATCTTCGCCCAGTGCATCTTGGCGTGGGCGAAAGCCATCCGCGCACCTTCAATGCAGACCGACCGCTTGACGGCATCAAGCCAAGGGCAGGCACTAACCAGCCGCTTCACGAGTCCGAAGTAGCTACTGGGCATGGGCTCGGCAGGCCATAGCCGGACTATTAGGTCCTTCATGGCTAGTTCAGCCGCCTTGTGTAGCTCGACCAACTGTTTTAGCTTGTCACTAAAGGGCACCGGATGTTCTGGTCCAAGGTATTGAGACCAGAACAGCTTCTCCGTAGAGCTCCCTTCTTCGGCTTGAAAGAACTCTGCAGCATCTGATATGCTGTGTGGCAAATCCGCAAACGCTGCTGGAGAACTCCAAATTCGGGTAAGTAAAAGGAACGTTTCCTTCACACACTTGCTTTGCATAATAAAAGCCTTACCCGCCGCAATCTTCTTGGCCGCCTGGATCTCCTGGAGGGCGCTCTGGGCTTCGGCTCGGGTATCTTGCATGCTCTGGCGGGCCTTGGCAAGTTCGGACTCTTGAGTCTTAGAATCACGCTCCAAGGACTCGTACTTTTTGACGGTGTCCTAGAGCTCTTGCTGGACCTCGCTGACCCGGGCCTCTTGCTTCTCGCGCGAGGCGTGTTCCTTAGCCAATTTGTCCTCGGCCTCGGCCAACACCTTCTTGAGGGCCGCTACTTTGGTCACGGCCCCTAATAAAGTTCATGAAACTTTAGTCAGTATGAACCTTTCATCCTTCCTAAATATAAGCATTGGTTAGTGCATACCTTGGCTGTCCTCCAGCTGCTTCTTCACGAGATCGAGCTCTTCCTCGGCCTGCTCCAGATTCTGCTTCAAACCAGAGACCTCCACAGTATGAGCGGCAGCAACCAACAACGACGCCTGCTTATTCACATAGACATGTTATGTTAGACTCCTGCGAAAAATATTTTGATCCTCTGTTCGGTTTTTCTTTCCGAACACCGGACAGAGCATCAGGGGCTACTGTCTACAAGGTGATATTCTTTTACAACTATATTACTTACCTCAAAGCCTGTTAGAAGGCTAATGCAGGTTTCGGTCAGTCCGTTTTTGGCGGATTGGACTTTCTCAATCACTGTACTCATAAGAGTATGGTGTTCTTCCACAATGGAAGCACCTTGTAGCGCTTACAGCAATCTATCCGGTCCCTCTGGATGGACAGAGGTCACCGATGGAGGCGGCTTGCCCCCCTCGTTCGGGAGAGGCTGCCTGCCTGAATCCGGAGCAACTTGGGTCTCCGGAGCTGTATTCGGCTGAGGGTCGAACTGGATGCGGTCCCCATCGTCGGGGTCCGTAGGGGTCTTCCCCCCCATGTGTTCGGCAACCGGGGTTTTATCCTCCGGCATCACCGGAACGGTCTCCCCTTGGCCTGACATCCTTCGAGACAACACCTCGGTGTTGTCTGCGGCCTTGGGGGAGGAGGCCGTCGGAAGGGACCCGCTATTCATCGGCGACGGGTCCAGCGACACCTCTGAAGAGGAGGATAGCTCGATGTTGGACAGGGCCGGACTGTAGATGCATGGTCTAGCATGTTAAAAAATGATAAAGTGAAAAGGCCGTAAATACTACTGCGTCCGTATACTTACGATTTGGCCAGGGGATTGACCCTGGGCTCCCACTCCCCGTTGTTGTTGGTGGCTGGGGCAGAGTAGTCCGGAAGGGAGATTTTTCCCTTCTTGGACGCCTCGGCCTCCCCATGTGTGGAGGCCTTCCTCTTCTTTCTCCCCCCAGTAGGGGGGAACGGATTTTCTCCTCCTCCTCCTCCTCCTCCTCGGCTTCGTTGGAGGAGTGCGTCTCGGCGTCTTCGGACGTCACGTCCGAAACACCCTTGCGTCGGAGATCATCTCTGGTCCCCTTGGCCACCTTCTTGGCTTTCTTATCCGGCACCTCATAAGGCGCCGGAAACAACATCTTCGTCAGAAGAGGTGTTTCTGGATCTTCATGTAGTGGATCTGGACAGTTAATCCCGCAGGTATGCCGGTAAAAGGTATTCCTTGCAAACATAAAAGAACTTACCGGATTAGCCCGGCATTTTGCGCTAAGCCCGTGATCTTCGGTCGAGGGCGGGGGTACCTCGCCGGTCTTAAAGTGCACCTTCCAGATGTCTTCGTGTGTTGTACCGAAGAGCTCTAGCAGCGTCTGGTGCTTGGCCGGGTCAAACTCCCACAAATTACAAGTTCGGCTCTGGCATGGAAGAATCCGGCGGAAGAGCATAACCTGGACCACGTTGACAAGCTTGATTTTGTTGCTTATCATGTTCTGGACACATATCTGGAGCCCAGTCAGTTCTTCCGCTGAGCCCCAGGTTAAACCCTTCTCTTGCCAGGATAAAAACGTGATAAGGGGATACGATCCCGTGATAAGGTTCTACCCATTCCCGCATTGATGAGAATTCCATGATAAGGGGACACGATCTCTGCTTTGACAAGACATGCCAATGAAACCGCGCCTCAAAATACGGAGGGGCGAGATAAAAACGGTTCGAATAAAGACCGGGCCGTGGCATGATGTCATGCTATGAGTTGTCAGCAGATTAGACTCGTGGGATATTATGCTCTCTACAGCGGTATGTGGGATTTGTTTTGCAGAGCCGGACACGATTCTTATGTTCAAGATCTACTTGGGAGTATTCGGAGAAGGAACCCGCCTTGCAATGCCGAAGAAAATCTGCACGCCGGACTCATCGTCATTGAAGCCTGGTTCAGGGGCTACTGAGGGAGTCCCGGATCAAGGCGTCCTCGGACAGCCGGACTATATGCATATGCCGGACTATTGGACTATGAAGATACAAGATAGAAGACTTCGTCCCGTGTCCGGATGGGACTCTCCTTTGCGTGGAAGGCAAGCTTGGCGATTCGGATAGGAAGATTCCTTTCTCTGTAACCAACTCCGTGTAACCCTAGCCTCCTCCGGTGTCTATATAAACCGGAGGGTTTAGTACGTAGGACAAGGACAATCATAATCATAGGCTAGCTTCTGGGGTTTAGCCTCTACGATCTCGTGGTAGATCAACTCCTGTAATACTCATATCATCAAGATCAATCAAGCAGGAAGTAGGGTATTACCTCCATCGAGAGGGCTCGAACCTGGGTAAACATTGTGTCCCCCGCCACCTGTTACCATTAGCCTTAGACGCACAGTTCGGGACCCCTACCCGAGATCCGCCGGTTTTGACACCGACAGCCTTCCCCCTCACATGGGTGTCCACTACATGATGCGTGGTGAACTGCCCGCCGTTGTCATCGTCGTCCGCTGGGAGCGCCATTGGAGCTAGGGGGATCGCCATTGGAACCGCTGGATGTCCTCTCTGTATGTGTCGTCGTGGGTGTGCTTATTGTGTTGTGTGACGCGAGAGATGAAGGTAAATGGCCACAGGAATAAATGGGGGCCGGGCGGCCTGGATTCTCTACGCGTCTGCATGGTAGATTTTGCAGCAGGTAACTACATTGTCGCGTGATGACCCACAAGTATATGGGATCAATTGTAGCTCTTTTCGATAAGTAAGAGTGTAGAACCCAACGAGGAGCAGAAGGAAATGACAAGCGGTTTTCAGGAAGGTAATGTCTGCAAGTGCTGATATTGTAAGTAGCATAGTAGTTTGATAGCAAGGTAATTTGTAACGAGCAAGTAACGATAATAGTAACAAAAGTGCAGCAAGGTAGCCCAATCCTTTTGAGGCAAAGGACAGGCCAAAACGGTCTCTTATGATAAGCAAAGCGTTCTTGAGGGTACACGGGAATTTCATCTAGTCACTTTCATCTTGTTGGTTTAATTCGTGTTAAGTACTTTGATAATTTGATATGTGGGTGGAACGGTTCTTAGGTGGTGTTCTTACTTGAACAATCCTCCTACTTATGATTAACCCTCCTGCAAGCATACGCAACTACGAGAAAAGTATGAAGAATAAATTCTTACCCTAGCATTAAACTTTTGGATCCAATCGGTCCCTTACGGAATAGCGCATAAACTAGGGTTTAAGCTTCTGTCACATTCTCACAACCCATCATCTAATTTCTACTCCACAATGCATTCCCTTAGGCCCAAATATGGTGAAGTGTCATGTAGTCGACGTTCACATGACACCACTAAGGGAATCACAACATACATACTATCAAAGTATCGAACACATATCAAGTTCACATGATTACTTGCAACATGATTTCTCTCGTGACCTCAAGAACAAAAGTAACTACGCACAAATGATAATCATGCTCAAGATCAGAGGGGTATTAAATAGCATATTGGATCTGAACATATAATCTTCCACCAAATAAACCATATAGTAATCAACTACAAGATGTAATCAACACTACTAGTCACCCACAAGCACCAATCTATAGTTCCGGTAACAAGATTGAACACTAGAGATGAACTAGGGTTTGAGATGAGAAGGTGCTGTTGAAGATGTTGATGGAGATTTCCCACCCCAAGATGGGAGAGTTGTTGGTGATGATGATGACGATTTCCCCCTCCAGGAGGGAAGTTCCCCCGGCGGAATCGCTCCGCCGGAGTGCAAAAGTGCTCCTGCCCAAGTTCCGCCTCGAGACGGCGGCGCTCCATCCAAAAAGTCTTCTCTTTATTTTTTCTAGGTCAAAATGACCTATATACCAGAAGATGGGAACCCGGAGGTGGGCCTGGGTGAGCACAACCCACCAGGGCGCGCCTAGGCTCCCTGGCGCGCCCAGGTGGGTTGTGTCCACCTGGTGGGCCCCCTCTGTTATTTATTTGCTGCAATATTCCTCAAATATTCCATAAAAAATCTCCGTGAAGTTTCAGCTTGTTTGGAGTTGTGCAGAATAGATAGCCTGACGTAGCTTTTCCAGGTCCAGATTTCCAGCTGCCGGAATTCTCCCTCTTTGTGTATACCTTGGATATTACGAGAGAAAAGGCATTATAATTACTCCAAAAAGCATTATTATGGGAAAAACATCTTAAATAACAGTAAGAAAACATGATGTCAAATGGACGTATCAACTCCCCCAAGCTTCACTACAAAAAAAAGACACATCCGTGAAATATTGGGCTGAACGGAAAAAAATTCTATCATACTTATGACACTTCTATGACGATGATTGTGACAAAACCCGGTATCATCATAGATGTGGTGAGCTCCTACTTCTATGACAAAAAATCATGACAGAAAATGGGTTTTTCGTCCTGGGCGGGCCGGAGACGCAGCTGCATGACATTCTTTGGGCCGTCCATGATGGAAAAAACCATGGTAGAAGCGAGGGCGAGGAAAATTTTGGGGAGTTCCCGGTTACGGTGGGTGGTCGGGGGCCGAGCGATGGGCATTTCTCTCGTCCACGTACGCGTGTGGGTGCGAGGTGTTGGGCTCTAATTGAACCCGAGTGAGGCGTCGCCTAACTGAACCCGAGTGATTGCACTTCAGACTACGCATTACTGAACCTGAGCGATCGAGCGATTCCTTCGCTACTGCTGCTAACTGAAGTTGATCGATGCTGCCTCTGGATGAATAGTGAGCGTTGCTAGGGGGTTTGGATGAACAGTTCCTGGTGGGGGCTAGATGAACAGGACCCCGTGGTGTTGCTGCTGGATGAACAGGTCCCCGATTCATCGAGCCGGTTGGGCGTGGATGAACATGACCCCGTGGAGGGCTGGATGAACAGGACCCCGTGGAGGGAAGGTTGAAAAGTAGTCGGTGGAGGGCTGGTTGAACAGTAGCCGGTGGAGGGCTGGATGAACAGTAGCCCGTGGAGGGGTGGTTGAACAGGACCCCGTGGAGAGGGCTGGTAGAACAGTAGCCGGTGGAGGAGCGCGCAGTGGAGGCTGGATGAATAGGATCCCGTGGATGAACAGTCGCAGGTGGAGGCTGGAGGAGGTCGACGGTGGATGAACAGTAGCCCGTGGAGGCTGGAGGAGGTCGATGGTGGAGATGAACAATATCTCATGGAGTCCCGTTTTGCGGTACGCCACACCCCTCCCGATGAACAGGACCCCCGTTTCGACCGTAGCGCTCCAACACAAGTCCGTTTCCTCCGTTTTGCGTTACGCCAGACCCCTCCCGATCAACAGGACCCCATTTCGACCGTAGGCGGTCCAACAAAAGTCTGTTTCCTCCGTTTTGCGGTATGCTAGACCCCTCCCGATGAACAGGATCCCGTTTCGACCGTGGCCGGTCGAACACAAGGCCGTTTCCTCCGTTCTGTGGTACGCCAGGCCTCGTTTCCATCGGCTATTCCATCCAAGCCGGTTGGCTCCCTATGAACAACACGCTTTCCGTTGCCTCCCGATGAACACGACGCATTCTGTTGCCTCCCCATGAACACGACGATGACGCAGTTTCTCCGTTTCGACCCAGCCATGTACACGAGCCCTGGCCGTACGTATGCGCGAGTAGGCATTCGAGACCCCGCCGTATGTACGTACGTGGCCGTATTTTCTTTCTTGCACCCTGGCCGCTATACGTACGTGTACATGCTACCTGTGCGCCTCTACTATGACACGTGCGCACCTCTACATCGACCAGTATGTACGTACACATTCATGACTAGAATGACAACGCTACGTACGCTTCGACCAGGTGGGTCCCGACTGTCACGCACTTCCTTGCGTGCGAAGATGTAGCTGGTGGGTCCCAGCAGTCAGGGGGGCGAATCATTTTTTTGCCCGTAATATGGACACACTTCCTTGCGTGCGAAGATGTAGCTGGTGGGTCGCACCAGTCAGGGAGGAAACTTTTTTTCGCAAAATATGGTGGCCCGTCCGGTGGGTCCCTGCTGTCAGGTGGAGGAATCATTATTTTCCGCGTAATATGGAGGCACTTCCTTGCTGCGGCCGTGGACCCAGCTGTCAGCCTCTCCACGTATAGTACTCTTCCGATGGAAGTCGTTCCTTGACCACGTTGACCATTCCGCATTCTGTTGCATGCATGCGTCCATGGGCGTGGTGCGTCCCCACTGTCAGCCTCTCACGTACAGTCATCTTCCGATGACTCTCGGTTGTTGACCACGTTGACCACACCGTGCCGAGCGCACCAAGGCCGGTGGACGACGGCGAGGCCCCAGACTGGAATGACCCAGAGATGGGGAAGACACGGCAGTGGAGTCGCAGATGAAGAGGAGTGGGAAACTTGACTGGTTCGGGTGCGCGGCAGCACTGCCGCGGTGCCGCCCACGGGAGACAGGAGCAAGAACATAGGTTGAAGAAGGAGCACGGCTGTTGGATTAACATCCAATGGTCCAGCTGCTGATACGTCTCCAATGTATCTATATTTTTTGATTGTTCCATGCTATTATATTATTTGTTTTGGATGTTTAATGGGCTTTATTATACACTTTTATATTATTTTTGGGACTAACCTATTAACCGGAGGCCCAGTCCAAATTGTTGTTTTTTGCCTATTTCAGTGTTTCGCTGAAAAGGAATATCAAACGGAGTCCAAACGGAATGAAACCTTCGGGAGAGTGATTTTTGGAACAAACGTGATCTAGAGGACTTGGAGTGGACGTCAAGAAAGAAGCAAGGAGGCCACGAGGCAGGGTGGCGCGCCTGCCCCCCCTTGGGCGCGCCCCCACCCTCGTAGGCCCCTCGCAGCTCCACCGACCTACTTCTTCCTCCTATATATACACATATACCACGAAAACACCCAGTAGCACCATAGATCGGGAGTTCCGCTGCCGCAAGCCTCTGTACCCACCAAAAACCAATCGGGACCCTGTTCCGACACCCTGCCGGAGGGGGGATCCCTCACCGGTGGCCATCTTCATCATCCCGGCGCTCTCCATGATGAGGAGGGAGTAGTTCACCCTCGGGGCTAAGGGTATGTACCAATAGCTATGTGTTTGATCCCTCTCTCTCGTGTTCTTGATTTGGCACGATCTTGATGTACCGCGAGCTTTGCTATTATAGTTGGATCTTGTGATGTTTCTCCCCCTCTACTCTCTTGTAATGGATTGAGTTTTCCCTTTGAAGTTATCTTATCGGATTGAGTTTTTAAGGATTTGGGAACACTTGATGTATGTCTTGCATGTGCTTATCTATGGTGACAATGGGATATTCACGTGATTTACTTGATGTATGTTTTGGTGATCAACTTGCGGGTTCGGTGAACTTATGCATAGGGGTTGGCACACGTTTTCGTCTTGACTCTCTGGTAGAAACTTTGGGGCACTCTTTGAAGTTCTTTGTGTTGGTTGAATAGATGAATCTGAGATTGTGTGATGCATATCGTATAATCATGCCCACAGGTACTTGAGGTGACATTGGAGTATCTATGTGACATTAGGGTTTTGGTTGATTTGTGTCTTAAGGTGTTATTCTAGTACGAACTCTATGATAGATTGAATGGAAAGAATAGCTTCGTGTTATTTTACTACGGACTCTTGAATAGATCGATCAGAAAGGATAACTTTGAGGTGGTTTCGTACCCTACAATAATCTCTTTGTTTGTTCTCCGCTATTAGTGACTTTGGAGTGACTCTTTGTTGCATGTTGAGGGATAGTTATATGATCCAGTTATGTTATTATTGTTGAGAGAACTTGCACTAGTGAAAGTATGAACTTTAGGCCTTGTTACCTAGCATTGCAATACCGTTTGTGCTCACTTTTATCATTAGTTACCTTGCTGTTTTTATAATTTCACATTACAAAAACCTATATCTACCATCCATATTGCACTTGTATCACCATCTCTTCGCCGAACTAGTGCACCTATACAATTTACCATTGTATTGGGTGTGTTGGGACACAAGAGACTCTTTATTATTTGGTTGCAGGGTTGTTTGAGAGAGACCATCTTCATCCTACGCATCCTACGGATTGATAAACCTTAGGTCATCCACTTGAGGGAAATTTGCTTCTGTCCTACAAACCTCTGCACTTGGAGGCCCAACAACGTCTACAACAAGAAGGTTGTGTAGTAGACAACAAGCTCTTTTTTGGCGCCGTTGCCGGGGAGGTGAGTGCTTGAAGGTATATCTTTAGATGTTGCAATCGAATCTTTTAGTTTCTTGTTTTATCACTAGTTTAGTTCATAAAAGAAAACTATAAAAAAATGGAATTGAGGGTGCCTCATATGCTTCATCTCTTTAATAACTTTCAGGAAAATAAGGATTCCGATAATTGTGCCAAAGTGTTAGAAGAAGAATGCATTAGAATGTTTGGCACTAAGTATTTGAATGATGAGCATGATTGCGATTTTGTTAGTATGAATTCCTTGAATATCCGTAGTACTAATGATGATTGCACTAGTCATGATGAAAATGTCTCTTATAAGCATGTCAATTTTTGTGGAGTGCATAGAGTTTGCAAGTACACACCAAATAGGGAAGATAGATTTTGCAAGAGTCATAAGTATTTAGAAACCAAATGGTTACAAGAAAGGCTAGATGTTTGTGGTAAAAATTTAAATTTTCTTAGTCATCCTTGTGAACTTTGCAATGAACGTGGTCATTTAAATATACAATGCAAATTGTTTCATGATCTTATCGTGACCAAAAATTGTGATGACTTGATTTCCCTTGCACATCATAATGAACTTAGTTTGCTTTTGGGTTATGAAGAAATGAAACGTATAACTAAGGATATGCCAGAATTTGTCCTTGATAAAGTTCTTGATTTTGATCTAGAAGAAATTTTTATGTATTGTGCGGTGAATTGCATGGAAAATCCTTATATTGCCAATTACATAAAGAAAAGAAAACGAATAGAAGATGAAGAGAATACTAACGAAAGGGAAGAGACTTCCCAATATCCTCCTATTATTTCTTATGATGAATCAGGTAACGAGGAGGAGCTTTCTATTCAACCAATCTCATTAATAAGGAGCTCAAAAAAGAGGGTTAAACCCACACATGATGTGAAGAAGAAAAAGAAAAGACGGAGAAGCAAAGGTAGAAAGGTATCCCTCCCAAATGATGTTGCTCCTATTACTCATTGTGATGATGATAATTGCTATACTATTGGTGCTATCCATACTTTTAATGATGAGAGTGATTATGCTTATGATATGAAAAGGCCCAAGCTTGGGGATGCTATGTTTGACGAGAATGACATGTTTGAGAATATATTTGCTGCAATTAATGTTGGTCCCAAGCTTGGTGATTCAATGCTTAATGTAGATGATATTTTTAGCCTCCCAAGTTTTGATGAGCAAATTTATTATGATGATAGCATGCCTCCTATATATGATGATTATTGTGATGACACTTATGCTATAAAAAGTAGTAATGATTATATGTATAAAACTTGTCATGATTATGATTACCCTTTTTATGAACATTACTCTTTTAATGTGGAAAAAATTTATAGTATTCGAGTCTCTTATGATACTCCCACTATTCCGAATGAGAAGAATTTTGCTTATGTGGAGAGTAATAAAAATTCTATGCTTGTAGATCATGAAAAGAATGCTTTATGTGATGGTTATATTGTTGAATTCATTCATGATGCTACTGAAAATTATTATGAGGGAGGAATATATGCTTGTAGGAATTGCAATAATATCAAGTTTCCTCTCTATGTGCTTAAAGTTTTAAAGTTATGCCTGTTTTGCCTTCCTATGCTAGTTGATTATTGTTCCCATAAGTTGTTTGCTCACAAAATCCCTATGCATAGGAAGTGGGTTAGACTTAAATTTTCTAGTCATATTCTTCATGATGCTATCTTTATGTTTCAATTCTTATCTTTTATGTGAGCATCGTTGAAATCATCATGCCTAGCTAGGGGCGTTAAACGTTAGCGCTTGTTGGGAGGCAACCAAATTTTATTTTTGTTCCTTGCTTTTTGTTCCTTTTTAGTAATAAATAATTCATATAGCCTCTTTTAGGTGTGTTTTTATGTTTTAGTTAGTGTTTGTGCCAAGTAGAACCTTTGGGAAGACTTGGGTGAAGTCTTTGTGATCTTGCTGTAAAAAACAGAAACTTTCGCGCTCAGGAGATTAGCTGCCATTTTTTACTGGAGAGTACTTTTAGGTTGTTTCTTTTTGAAGATGATTATTAGACAAATTCCTCAGGTCCACCAATTTATTTCAGAATTTTTGGAGTTACAGAACTATTCTACTGATACAGATTACTACAGACTGTTCTGTTTTTGATAGATTCTGTTTTCTATGTGTTGTTTGCTTATTTTGATGAATCTATGAGTAGTATCGGAGGGTATGAACCATATAGAAGTTGGAATACAGTATATATTACAACAATATGAATTTAGAATGAGTTCACAACAGTACCAAAGTGGTGATTTTATTTTCTTATACTAACGGAGCTTACGAGTTTTCTGTTGAGTTTTGTGTTGTGAAGTTTTCAAGTTTTGGGTAAAGATTCGATGGACTATGGAATAAGGAGTGGCAAGAGCCGAAGCTTGGGGATTCCCAAGGCACCCCAAGGTAATATTCAAGGACAACCAAGATCGTAAGCTTGGGGATGCCCCGGATAGCATCCCCTCTTTCGTCTTCGTTCATCGGTAACTTTACTTAGAGCTATATTTTTATTCACCACATGATATGTGTTTTGCTTGGAGCGTCTTGTATGATTTGAGTCTTTGCTTTCTAGTTTACCACAATCATCCTTGCTGTACACACCTTTTGGGAGAGACACACATGAATCAGAATTTACTAGAATGCTCTATGTGCTTCACTTATATCTTTCTGAGTAGTTTGTCCTTTGCTCTAGTGCTTCACATATATCTTGTTAGAGCATGGCGGTTGTTTTATTTTATAGAAATTATTGATCTCTCATGCTTCACTTATATTCTTTTGAGAGTCCTTTAGAACAGTATGGTAATTTGCTTTGGCTAAAATTTTAGTCCTAATATGATGAGCATCCAAGATAGGTATAATAAAAACTATCATATAAAGTGCATTGAATACTATGAGAAGTTTGATACTTGATGATTGTTTTGAGATATGAGGATGGTAATATTAGGGTCATGCTAGTTGAGTAGTTGTGAATTTGAGGAATACTTGTGTTGAAAGTTTGTGATTCCCGTAGCATGCACGTATGGTGAACCGTTATGTGATGAAGTTGGAGCATGATTTATTTATTGATTGTCTTCCTTATGTGTGGAGGTCGGGATTGCGCGATGGTTAACTCCTACCAACCCTTCCCCTTGGAGAATCCGTAGTAGTACTTTGCTTCGAGGGCTAATAAACTTTTGCAATAAGTATATGATTTCGTTATGACTAATGTGAGTCCATGGATTATACACACTCTTACCCTTCCGCAATTTGCTAGCCTCTACGGTACCGTGCATTGCCCTTTATCACCTTGAGAGTTGGTGCAAACTTCGCCGGTGCATCCAAACCTCGTGATACGGTACGCTCTATCACACATAAACCTCCTTATATCTTCCTCAAAACAGCCACCATACCTACCTATTATGGCATTTCCATAGCCATTCCGAGATATATTGCCGTGCAACTTTCCACTGTTCTGTTTATTATGACACGCTCCATCATTGTCATATTTCTTTGCATGATCATGTAGTTGACATCGTATTTGTGGGAAAGCCACCTTTCATAATTCTTTCATACATGTCACTCTTGATTCATTGCACATCCCGGTACACCACCGGAGGCATTCATATAGACTCATATTTTGTTCTAAGTATCGAGTTGTAATTCTTGAGTTGTAAATAAATAGAAGTGTGATGATTTCCATTATTAGAGAATTGTCCCATGTGAGGAAAGGATGATGGAGACTATGATTCGCCCACAAGTTGGGATGAGACTCCGGCCTTTCTGGAAAATAAAAGAGGCCAAAGAAGCCCAAATAAAAAATGAGAGAAAAAGAGAGAAGGGACAATGTTACTATCCTTTTACCACACTTGTGCTTCAAAGTAGCACCATGATCTTCATGATATAGAGTCTCCTATGTTGTCACCTTCATATGCTAGTTGGAATTTTTCATTATAGAACTTGGCTTGTATATTCCAATGATGGGCTTCCTCAAATTGCCCTAGGTCTTCGTGAGCAAGCAAGTTGGATGCACACCCACTTAGTTTATTTTTATGATCTTTCATACACTTATAGCTCTAGTGCATCCATTGCATGGCAATCCCTACTCACTCACATCGATATCTATTAATGGGCATCTCCATAGCCCGTTGATACGCCTAGTTGATGTGAGACTATCTTCTCCTTTTTTGTCTTCTCCACAATCGCCATCCTATTCCACCTATAGTGCTATGTCCATGGCTCACGCTCATGTATTGCGTGAAGATTGAAGAAGTTTGAAAATACTAAAGTATGAAACAATTGCTTGGCTAAAACTAGGGTTGTGCATGATTTAAATATTTTGTGTGATGAAGATAGAGCATAGCAAGACTATATGATTTTGTAGGGATAACTTTCTTTGGCCATGTTATTTTGAGAAGACATAATTACTTTGTTAGTATGCTTGAAGTATTATTACTCTTATGTCAACATTAAACTTTTAATCTTATGGGTCTGAATATTCTTGTCACAATAAAGAAGATTACATTGATAAATATGTTAGGCAGCATTCCACATCAAAAATTCTGTTTTTATCATTTACCTACTCGGGGACGACCAGGAATTAAGCTTGGGGATGCTTGATACATCTCCAACGTATCTATAATTTTTGATTGTTCCATGCTATTATATTATCTGTTTTGGATGTTAATGGGCTTTATTATACACTTTTATCTTGTTTTTGGGACTAACCTATTAACCGGAGGCCCAGTCCAAATTGTTGTTTTTTGCCTATTCATTGTTTCGCAGAAAAGAAATATCAAACGGAGTCCAAACGGAATGAAACCTTCGGGAGAGTGATTTTTGGAACAAACGTGATCCGGAGGACTTGGAGTGGACGTCAAGAAAGAAGCGAGGAGGCCACGAGGCAGGGAGGCATGGCCCCCACCCTCGTGGGCCCCTCACAGCTCCACCGACCTACTTCTTCCTCCTATATATCCCATATACCCCGAAAACATCCAGGAGCACCATAGATCGGGAGTTCCGCCACCGCAAGCCTCTGTAGCCAGCAAAAACCAATCGGGACCCTGTTCCGGCACCTTGCCGGAGGGGGATCCCTCATCGGTGGCCATCTTCATCATCCCGGCGCTCTCCATGACGAGGAGGGAGTAGTTCACCCTCGGGGCTGAGGGTATGTACCAGTAGCTATGTGTTTGATCTCTCTCTCGTGTTCTTGATTTGGCATGATCTTGATGTATCGCGAGCTTTGCTATTATAGTTGGATCTTATGATGTTTCTCCCCCTCTACTCTCTTGTAATGGATTGAGTTTTCCCTTTGAAGTTATCTTATCGGATTGAGTCTTTAAGGATTTGAGAACACTTGATGTATATCTTGCATGTGCTTATCTGTGGTGACAATGGGATATTCACGTGATTTACTTGATGTATGTTTTGGTGATCAACTTGCAGGTTCAGTGAACTTATGCATAGGGGTTGGCACACGTTTTCGTCTTGACTCTCTGGTAGAAACTTTGGGGCACTCTTTGAAGTTCTTTGTGCTGGTTGAATAGATGAATCTGAGATTGTGTGATGCATATCGTATAATCATGCCCACGGATACTTCTGGTGACATTGGAGTATCTAGGTGACATTAGGGTTTTGGTTGATTTGTGTCGTAAGGTGTTATTCTAGTACGAACTCTATGATAGATCGAACGCACAGAATAACTTCATGTTATTTTACTACGGACTCTTGAATAGATCGATCAGAAAGGATAACTTTGAGGTGGTTTCGTACCCTACAATAATCTCTTCGTTTGTTCTCCGCTATTAGTGACTTTGGAGTGACTATTTGTTGTATGTTGAGGGATAGTTATATAATCCAGTTATGTTATTATTGTTGAGAGAACTAGCACTAGTGAAAGTATGAACCTTAGGCCTTGTTTCCTAGCATTGCAATACCGTTTGTGCTCACTTTTATCATTAGTTACCTTGCTGTTTTTATAATTTCAGATTACAAAAACCTATATCTACCATCCATATTGCACTTGTATCACCATCTCATCGCCGAACTTGTGCACCTATACAATTTACCATTGTATTGGGTGTGTTGGGGAGACAAGAGACTCTTTGTTATTTGGTTGCAGAGTTGTTTGAGAGAGACCGTCTTCATCCTACGCCTCCCACGGATTGATAAACCTTAGGTCATCCACTTGAGAGAAATTTGCTACTGTCCTACAAACCTCCGCACTTGGAGGCCCAACAACGTCTACAAGAAGAAGGTTGTGTAGTAGACATCAGCTGCTAGAATCATTTGTTGATTAAGTTGACAAAGCTCTGCGTACACGTCCGCTTAGTAGGCCCACAAGTTAGCCACCAAATCTGATGGGTCCCAGCTGTCAACGGGAGGAATATTTTTTTTGCTTAATAAGGAGGCACTTCCTTCCGTGCGAAGATATAGCCGGTTGGTCCCAGCTGTCAGGGGGGCGGAAACATTTTTTCAGCTTAATAAGGAGGAACTTTCCTTGCGTGCGACCATGGACCTCGTGGGTCCCAGCCGTCAGGCTCTCCATGTACAGTCCTCTTCTGATGACTCTCGTTTGTTGACCACGCCGCACCGAGTGCAGTGAGGCAGTGGACGACGGCGAGGCCCCGGACGAGAACGACCCGGAGATGGGAAGACGCGGCAGTGGAGTCGCAGATTGAGAGGAGGAGAAGGGTTATAACTGGTTCTGGTGCGGCATGGGGCTGCAGTCGGTGGAGAATAACATGAGGTGTGGAGGGGTGGAGGGATAGCCTGGCCGGCGGTGGGGTAGCGCTTCGCAGTGATGCGTGCTAAGCAGAGCCGCTAGCCGCCGGAGCCCGGACCAGGCGGTCCCGGCGACGCTGGAGGAACAAGACGAGAGATTGAAGGTGCATGCCGGCCGTTGGATATAAATCCAATGGCTGTGGATGTCATAATCATTTGTTGACCAAGTTCACAACGCCCTACATAGGCTTCGACCTATTGGCCCACACGTCAGCCTGCAAAAATGTGGCATATATTTAACCCATGTTTTCTAGAATGTACAGTCCATTTGTTGGGCTGGGTGAACAAATAATTTCGCGTCAATGTGGCCCATTTATATTTTCTAAGAAATCCCAGCCCATTTGCACTTTCTTGTAACACACAAATTAGTTGGGCTCGTTCTATATATAATGTTATGTTAGAAGGAGCAATTAATATCAAAAAATAAACTGGAGAGGCACATTTTTTATATATAAAATTAATAAATTAGCGAGTTATTGCTCAAAATAAAAATGAGTGCGTTATTATTACATTTGTCCTTAAAATCTTTGCAAGCTTTTGTACGCAATCAAGAGGATTTTCCTTGCCAACTTCTGTTAAACATTTACTTTTATAAGTTAATAACACGTGGGATGTTTTTATAATGTATATATAAGTCCCTATAAAATATACGATAGTAGTAATAATATAAATATATATAATGTGGTTAGAAGGGAAAAAATAAATTGGACACAACATTATTATTCTTATATATAGACAAATAGAACAGAGATCTGCATTTTATTAAAAAAGTACATTGGGCTGCCGATCCTTAAGAAAAAGCCCATAGGCCGGTATGGACTTCAAAAAATAAGTTGAAACCATTGTCTCCGTATGTCGTGGGCTAGGCATGTTAAAAAACAAAACCTAGGCCTAGCTCATACTTGTTCGCCCTCTGGAAAAAATGATACCAGCTAGATCCCTGAGCGAACTGGATTAAAGAGGGGGTCGGCGGCATGACTGAAGAAGCACATCAGGAGCGATTTTTTTTCTTCAGTGGATGGCTCTCGATGGCATTTTTTTACTTGCCTCTGCACCATACAATTTGTATTTTTAGCCTCCCAGTCCGTGGTGGACCAGCAGCCCATTTGCTGGGTGGGACAACCTACACAAACCAACACTCAATTTTTCATCAAGCCCCCAAAACAACGCATTACTATGTTTGTTTTGAGGCCGAAAAAATTATAGTAGGGGTTGAGTGGGGGAGGGGGAAAACAGAGCAAAAAGATTAAAAAGAGCTGATGCGTTGTTGCTACCCTAGCAAAGCAGGTGCGATTCTTCTCGGGAAGAAGGTGTGTCGTTGACACCCACACGTCACATATCCCACAGTAGGCATACTAACAAGTTCACACACAAGTACAATAGAAAAGGTAAACATTCGTATCAAACTCAGGGTCACAGGACACGTCCATATTCATAGCCAACATTCACAATCAACAACACAAAAGATTCATATATACACAAGTTCAGCATGTCTATGCATCCAAATAATTGATAGATCACACAACAATATTCATAGATAATTCACAAAAAGATTCAGATATACACATGTTCAGTATGTTTATGCATCCAAATGATTGAGATCACAGCCAATATGATCCATGGACGAACTTTAATTACCTAGGGTACAGACTGGTAAATGGTTTTCAGTCGGAGGTACTTCTTGCTAAAATTAATGCTTGTACGAGTAAACTTTCGAGTACATAAGAGGCAGCACAGACAATCTGAACTTTGCTTGTAGGTTTATCCTCAAATAGTGGCCTCGTGCCAAGGGAGGTTTGAGCAACTTGGCCACTACTTTCATCCAACTAGTTTACTGGCTCATCTTGGTCCTGTAGCTCGCCAACATTCTACATTGCAGACAAGAAAGGAGGCGGTTGAGAAAATGAACCACCCAAATTTTTTGTGTAGTTCAACTGAAATGGAGCATCCTTGGCGTGTAGACTGATTAAGTGCCAGATGAATATATGCGTCAACCAACTTGTCTGGAATCTTTAGACTCCATGCAATACAGTTCGCTACCATATCTGCCGATAACCAAAAGGCACAAGTTGGGACCAAAGACTGGACTGTGTTTTTCTGGGCTATGTGCCAAGCAATATTTTTGGTGTTCACTCTCCTAATACTTGGAGTTTGACAACTGGTTGACGCCAATTGATACTCGAATGAATATAGGCACTTCTTGTTGTCAACATTGATGCTTGTTTGAGTGAACTTTGGAGTACATACCAGCAACATAAGTATCTGCCCATCTGATCATTTTGTGTAGTTCTACTGAAATCACCCAATGTAATGATTTGCCTGCGAGTTCAGGCTCCAAGTTACTCCTTTATAAAATCGCAAACAGTAGCACAATACCAAATTACCAATACATATGACAAGCACAATAATCAGGATAAAGACCAGTACCAACCTGTGTGAGGTAGCATATCAATTACTATTTCCTTTGACTGGAAGCCGAGATAAGCGAAGCGACTGACGGCAAAGGAAGGAAGCAAGCCCAGATTAGCGACTGACAGGAAAGGACGGAAGCTGTCGAGGCAATGAAGCACCCAAAGTTTTTGTGCAGTTCCACCAAAATCGAGCATCCCTGTTGGCACATATATTGAGAGAGTGAGATTACTGTAATAGTGGGACTAGTTCATGAAACGTACACTAACAAATAGAAGCACCCTCATTATCTTAATGGTTAAAGTTTGCAACATAGTAGTCTTGCTTAAAGAGAGGTATTGGTTTATTTAATCAGTGCCAATTAGCTCAACACCCAAAGCATTGCCATGTATCATAGGTTGCAAAACTTTAACGTGCAAAGATAAAGGAGTTTCTCATGACAGTAGCATGATACAAATAGAGATGACAGCAAACTAATATGGATGAAGGCCTTAGGCCCGTACCAACCTAAGGAAAAAAGCTTATTCATGTAGTCCCATAAGAGATGATAAAGCACTCACTGGAATCACTCAATAGTATATATTTTTGTGCACTTCAAATGTATGGTTGAAATCACTCTTGTTTACCAGTGATGTGATTATATCGAAAGATTATCAAGAACTTCCAGTAGAGTTAAAGCACTGGCTGGGATACAGTTCATTGTATTGTCTTGTGTAGTTCCACTAAAATGTATGATTGGCACAACATGATCCCTGTTTGCACAAGTAGGAACAAGGTGAAACCTTCATTAGCTTAGTGAGAAAGGATAGAAAGACATTAGCATATTACTCTAACAGTAGCATCAAATTCATGATGGACAATACGCAAAACATTGCCTCATTGAACCAATGGCAATAAATTGACATGCAAAACAATAGCACTATTATGTCATGACACTAATAATATTCCCTCCCTGCTCCACCACATGATTCACCTCCATAGACAAACATACACACGTACATGATTCAGCATAGGGTGCTACTAAAGATTTGTTTAACTCCGACAGGAAAATTAGGCAGAAATAAATTAGTGGTACATAAGTACTCCTAATTAATTAAGTGAGACAGCAGAAGTGGAAGGGCTCCCTGGAGGATCATCTCACATGTAAGGTAGTCGTTGCCGGAGCCCTTGAATGGCCTCGACTGAGGCCTCTGGCTTCAGCAAGATCACCTTGGCACTATTTATTCTTCTTCTTCTTCTTCCTCTTCATGATCTGCTTCTCTTTCTCCTCACCAGTTGGTGAAACCAAGTACATGATTGGCCGTCTATTTTAGAATTGGTTTTGTTAGTGAGGGAGTACAAGTGTACTAGTAAAAAATAGCATTATTTTCTCATGGCAGTCACAAAATAGAGATGAACACATGCATTAAATATCATTCTTACCTAAAGCAAGGTTATGGTGCCAATATGGATGATGAGGATTGGAACACAGATCTCCCTTTGTGCAGTTCCACCAAAATGAACCAACTGTTCCATTCTGACATTCCAGTTAAACAGCACAAAAGTCACTTCTTTTAAGAAGTGTTTTGTGCAGTGCACCAAAAGGTCATAACATCAACCAGGTGCAATGAATATCCCTGTTTGCACAAAAAGCTATAGAGGAAACAGTCAGAGTCTCAAACAATTACAGGCAAAAACATTTGGGTAAACTTGTCATGGCTTATAACAGTGGCATGGCTTCATTTTACCAGGGGCATTAGATTAAGAACAACTAAATATTTGGTATAAGGGCATGGGACAGTGGGTGCACCAGCAGTCCAGCACCATGTACCTAAACAGGGGCATAAAGTGGTGATTCATAGTTTGTTGCCCCGAGAAACAAACATCCAAGAAACATATCTGGGTTGGTCCCATTTTTGTTCACTCTAGCCACCTACTCCTATGTGTGGATAGCAAATCTAGTCCTGGTCATACCATTGTGTAGAGCATTACCCCTATATTTCCCTTTTCGACCAAGAGACCGGTTGGATGACCAGTCTGTACTACTTTCACCCCCTTTCCTTCCTGTTTGTACCAAGTTCGATGTACATACTAAATTCCCCCACTCCCACTTTATTTCTTGTTTGAACCAAGTACAAGATTCGACTCCATGAAGTAGCTTTACCTCTAACAATAGAAGAAAAAAAGGTGATGTTGGACCATCCGATCGAGAGGGGTTGAGAGGTAGAAAATGATGCACATGCAGCGACGTAGCGAGCTGGGGAAATAGAGCTAAGGCGGTTTTGAAGGAAGATATACCTGAAGGTTGTCGGGATGTGGATAGGTGGGCGGCGGGAGGCCGGATCCGCCCACACTAGGGAAACAGCGAAGGGGTCGGAGGACCTCCCGCGCTGGCGCTCGGCCAAAGATAACGGTGCGGCCGGTAGTGGGTCTCCTCCCTCGCTGTCGACGACGGCCTAAATGCTGCCCCTCCTCCCCTTCACCGGTGGAGGGGGATACTCCGGATCTGTAACCAATGGTGAGGATAGAAAGAAAGTTTTTTTTGAAGGGAGAAAGACAGTGTTACCACCGCTATCTTGTTTAGATCTGGAGAGGATGAGAGTGTGTGAACAGAGCAACCCTAGCAAGCAAGCGCGGAGGCTCCGGCCTATATATACGTAGTGGGGTAGTTTTCCTTTTCACTCCATCAAAAAAAATCGTTTAAAATTGTGTACGTGCCAGGTCGCCGTTTTTTTAGTTGTTGATTGTTTTTTGAGATAGCTACCCGCTTATTCCAAGTGGTGTTACGGTGTGCCAGGTCACACTTTGTATCGTTCAAGTCTGGTACAAGTCCCTCCATTAAATGAACAACCACCCCCTCGTAAAAATTGTGAACAAGCCCACGGCTAAAATTATCGGAAACGTGGGCTGCCCCAACATGCATTATTATTTATATTTTCTACTCCCTCCATTCCTAAATATAAGTCTTTTTTATTAGCCACAACTAAGACAAGAATTTTTTTATTAGCAGTGAACCCCACATGTCATAGACACAAAAAGTGTGGCAAGATTCCCTTAGGCAAGCCAAAGTGTGTCTAACAATTTGAGCAACTCAAGTTAGGCAAGTGTGGCAAAAAATAATGTGGCAACATAAGACAAACATAGTCACAATCCAAACAGCCCCGTAATTTTTTGTGACATGCATGAACATTTGGTTAGTTAAATTTATAGTCAAAATTTGGCAAGGTGCATCAAATCAACACATGCAAGTATCAAAAGGAAAGTCATGGCATGCATGCATGCGTTGTACTCCCTCCGTTTCTAAATATAAGTCTTTTTAGAGATTGCTACAAGTGACTACATACCAAGCAAAATGAGTGAATCTACACTCTAAAATATGTCTACATGCATCCGTATGTTGTAGTCCATTTGAAATGTCTAAAAAGACTTATATTTAGGAACGGAGGGAGTAATTAATGCATCGGTAAACACAAATTATTGAAATATATCGAGTGTAGTGCTTTGATGTGTCGCGTCAACTCGTACAAGACCGAGAAGTTTGATTACTACAACGCCCTCTCCCTCGCGGACTGAGCTCCGGTGCCTTAACTGCACCTGCCTTTGGCTGCATGGCAGGTGTGCCACCCACCTGTTGGGCCCACCTGTCATAGACGCAAAAGCAGGAGCAGTAAGTCAATGAAGCTGCGTCCCTCCCTCACGCATGAGCGTGGTGGCTGGTAGGACTAGGAGAAGCTTTTGCTACACGCTATCCCTCCCGCACGCGGTGAAAGGACATGCAGTAGTAGATTCGATACTGTAGAAGTAGTAGTAACATCATTGTTCGTCTTCTCAAAGAGGCGAAGAGCCAAGCGCAACCCGAACATGGCAGTTGTGAATGCTCACGTGGCAGTCTTTGTGTAGGGGTGGGGCGTGGTGTGGTGCCTTGGAGCACGCATATAGCCAGGCTCTTGCATGAGACAAAATTGCTATTTGAGCCCACTATTGTAGTACTAGTACTTGCTAGTATAGCCCTGTAAACCGGAAAGGAGTATTTGCCTTTCTAGAGATTTCAACAAGTGACTAGACTATACCGCGTGCAGTACTCCCTCCCTTCCGGTTTATAATCTCAAATCTCATCAACCAAGGCATTTTGTGATTAGAGGAATGTATCTCGTACTTTACAAAACTACCCTAATTAAACTCATGCATTAATTACGTAGGTCTCTCGTTTTCCTCTCCGCCTTGGTCGCGGTGCACAATATTGAGCACTCCTATATGACTAGCCGCTCTATCTACATGCGGGACATCAAAGCATCCGGGCCCGCGTGCCATCCACCAAATCAGAGCGAGGTGCTACAGTCGAAACTCACCGGTCACCCCGGTGTGGCCGTCCCGACCCGTCATATCACAAAACCCACACCTTTACCAGCAGTGGTTAAGTGCCCTCGAAGTTGGATTGGACGAAGCAACCATCATTTCACTGGAACGCTCGTTGAAGCCCTTTTTTCCCTCTCTTGAAGAAAACCTCACTCCAGGCTACTCACTTCTGCCATTTTTCTTTTGTACTGATGAAGGAAAGGTGGGCGAATCAGTGATGTTGCTATATTTTCATTCCAAGAATCTTCTTTTTGCGAAGCACCGACCGATTCTCACAGCCTATGCTTTTCATGTTTTCATTGCGATTGTGGTTTCCTTTCAATTGCTTTTTGTTTGTCAGTTCATTGATGGATCCTGGAGCACTAGGCAAAGAGTTGCCGGTGGACAACCCACTGGAGACAGCGATCTCCAGGAAGCGAGCACCGACCAATGAGTTGACCATGCACTACAAAAAAATACACTTCCGTGATGATACGTGTTTGTCACAGTAGGTATCGTTTTTTGTCATGCGTGTACATCCATGACGATTTTATGACAGAATCAAGATAGTCATACCTGTGCTGTCGTAGAAGTCTTCCATGACATTACCAAAATTATCATCACGGAAGTGTCCACTTCCATGACGATAAATCGCGCGTCACAGAAGTGCTTTCGTCAAGGGTGACCAACACGTGCCATCCACCGTAACGGAACGCCGTTAAGCTATTGGGTCGAGTTTTGGATCCAATAACCCGTTAACAGCCCCGACCAATGGGGATTTTCCACGTGTAAAATCATCATTGGCTGGAGGAAACACGTGTCGGCTCATCGTTGCGACAGATGTCATCCACTCATTGGACAGAAGGCGCCTATGATACATCGACACGTGGCACAGCCCAACAGAGGCCCATTCCTGTGAAAAGGCCGGCCCGTTTGACTTGGTCAAAAGGTGGCGGGCCGGCCCATGGAAAGCCTGTTAACGGCATGTTCGCATATAGCCCATTTACATCCCGCTAACCCAAGGCCCGTTACGCCCTATCCGAATTAGCCCCAGTAGCGTCATCCGGGCCATCGATTCCAGCCCATTTTCACTTCTGGCCCATGTATGGCCCATGACGTCTGTCGGCCCATATGAGGCCCTTTGTAACTCTTGGCCCATTAATGGCCCGTGGTGAAACTGGCCCGTAATGAACTGTGTATCACTTTACACCCATTAACAGCCCATGGTGAAACTGGCCCGTAATGAGCAGTGTATCACTTTATACCCATTAACGGCCCGTTATTCCATTGGGCCGTTTCTAGCCCATGTTATCTTTCGGCCTTCTCAGAGCCCATTTATTCTTGGGCTCATTTCCAGCATTTGTTTACTTACGGCCCGTTACTGTCATTTTCTGCTTGTGGGCCAAATTCAGCCCGTGGTTACAGTCGGCCCGTTTGTGGTCCGTTAATACGTTGGGCCGTTTTCATAGCGTCATCAAATACGGCCTATTAATGATGGCCCGTTGTGGTCGGCCCATGAACGGACGATTTCAACTCTAGCCCGTTTATGGCCATAATGCGGTCTGTTATTGGCCCATGTTTGGCCAATCGATCATATGGCCCGTATAAGGCCCATTGATGATACGACCCGTAGAAGGCCCATTGTTTCTATGGCCCGTAGAAGGCCCAGTGTCACTACAGTAAATATTAGCCCATGGTTATTGTGGCCTAGTTTTAAAAAATAGGTTATTGCAGCCACTAACAAACCGCGGAAAAAGAATTGCAATGACTACAAGCAAACAAATAAACAAGACAACAAGGAAATAAATAAGCAAGCAACTAACGCTAGGCTATCACGGCTATTACACATATTACATCCACTGGGCATCAAAGTTCGCCACCAGTGCAAATATAGGGAACAAAGCAGCATATCATATACACTGGTTGTCAAAGTCGGCGACCAGCACAAATAAATGCCGCAGCAAAACAAATCCAGAACTGAAACCACTTCAGAAGATCTCAAGAAACAATATCCTGGGTACCCATAATGCTGGCAAGATGCTTAGCAAGCTTATTAACTTTCTCTTGTTTGGCGCTTAAATCCTCCAGCGCTTGCTGTTGCACCAGGAAATATGCATCTGAATTCTGCAGGGACTTCCTCAGTCCTTCAGCTTCCTGTCGCAGCACATCTAATCGATGTCTTTCAACTTGAAGTTGAGACTCAAGAAGACAAACTGATTCAGGCAGCGAGTTCGAAGAGCTTGTGCCAACAGTAGTGGCCAGTAACTCGAACACTACATCAAGACAGGACTTTTGGGTTCTCTCACCGTCGTCAAGATAGTTTTTATCAGCTTTCTTGGAGACCAGCAGGGATGTCTCACTGTTTTGAACCTTATCTGCATTACTTTGTTTACCACTGTATAACACGGTACTGTTCTCCAATATTTTGTTCGCATTCTAAAAGAGAAACAAGCAGACACATCACAGGTTTACCATGTTGTATATGAAACTCATTTTGGTAAATGAGTTCAGTAGTAAAGTGGACAGGATAACAGCATGAAACAAACATATATATCTATGTACCATGGTCACTTTATGGTCTATATCATTCTAGTTTTTGTTGCCAAATCAAGATAGAGACATAGTTCAAATAATATTTGTTCAAGACAAAGCAGAATAGACAGAATATAAGTGTGGGAAACTATAGAGCAATAACAACACTTGTAATGTGCATGACATGAGAACATAACTGTTTATTCAATTGAAACTGAAATCAACATAGAGCAGGTTACAACAGCAAACCAGTTAAAGAAACAGGTTTAAAACATACCTGTTGCGCCATTGGAGTTTCAATTCCATCCTTCAAATTTGAAAATAGTTGGTATGAGCAAATACAGTAATGCAAGAGCAAAGGAGTATGAACCATAGCTACAGAACCTGACCTGAGAACAAATCTTCTTCTCCTTTAATCGTTGAGTTGGGATTCGGAGTGGTGGTCCTCGTGCTTTGGGCACTGCAGTTCCCTTACTAACTGCTCGTGTTTGGGTGCTCTGTGGTGGAGACGGTGCTGTGTCAACTGGAACTGGGTTACTATCTGCCGGGGTTGGGGTTAGAAGGGGTGTAGCTGGTTCTCTGTCCAACTGGGTAGGGGTACAATCTGCGATAGTCTGGGTTATGTGTGGTGGATCTGGTCCTTGGGCAAGTACAACCGTGGTTCTATCTGCATCAACTGGTAGCACTATCTTTTCTGAAGACCGTGTTGTTACTCCCTTAGATACTGCCATCACCCTATCCAATTGAAATGGCTGATAAACAAGAAGAGTAATTGAAAGTATAGACATTGTATGATAGACAGGTGCAATGGATAGTGGGGAATAAAAGAGGGCATGAAATAATTCATATTTATGTTGTCTAACCAAACAGGATAGCATGACACAATTTCACATATATGATGGCTAACTAAACAGGATAGCATGACACAATTTCACATTATGATGGCTAACTAAAAAAGATGGAAAGACATAGTCCAAAATATGATGACTATGTAAACAGGATGACATGATATAACTATATAATGTGTTTATTAAATAGGTTGGCATGCCATAATTCACATACATTCACGGATAGAATGCCATAATTCAAAATATGATGACTGTAAACACTAAACAGGATGAGATGATATAACTATATGATTTCTTTATTAAATGGGTTGCCATGCCATAATTCAGATAGATGATGTGTATGTACTATGTAAACATGATGGCGTGATATAATTCAAATATATGATTTATATAGTAAGCAATTAAGCAGATGGCAATCCATATATGATGTAGCGACCAGACCTCAAATAGTCTGTGCTGCTGTGCACCAGTGTCATCCCTGGATCAGTAATGCTGACATGCACAGTACAAATGGAGGATTTATAACAGAGTAGCAATCACACACTTATTACAACGAATATCTCCAAAGAGAATAAGTATGATAAATATGGCTTAAGGCCATCTAAAAACGATAACAGCGGAAGACTTGGAAGATAAGTGAGTCCATCAACTCCAGCGGCATCACTGAGTATAAGACCACGACCTAAGGCACCTTACTCGTCGTCTGAAAAGTCTGCAACATGAAACGTTGCAGCCCGAAAACGGGTCAGCACATGGAATATGCTGGCAATGTAACACATAGAGAAATAATGAACAGTAATAATACTATACTACATGCATATAAGGCTGGTGGAAAGCTCTATGGTTAAAGTTTTTGCGGAAAGCCAATTTTTCCCTACTGCAAAGGAATAAATTTTATTTAACTATCATGGTGGTTGTTAAACATTGAGATGGTTGACAGCATCTCAATCCCAATTAAGTGTCATCAATAACCCAACAAAATTAATTAAAAGTAACATGGTGATGAGATTCACATGATAATCCAGGTACTAGATACTCAAATTGTCCATAACCGGGGACACGGCTAACCATGATTAGTTTGTACACTCTGCAGAGATTTGCGCACTTTTCCCCACAAGACTCGATCTCCTCCGTTGGATTACTTGCACTACCTGGTGTTTGAGTAACGGATGACCGAGACACAGTCTTTCAGAAGTGTTTGCACCTTACGTATGGGTAGACAGTTACACCTACTTTCCCCTACATCTGCTAGTCTACCACTGTAAGAGTTCACACAACTTAGTCAACTATGCTAGAGCCCATAATAGCTTGTGGCTGCACACGGAAGTTTCTATCATGAATAATCTCATGATCCCTTTGAACCTGGGTGGCGGTCCAAAAGAAAAACAGGCAATCCTGGAATACCCAGGTACCTCAATCCACCCAGATGTGAGTTTTAGTTGCCACCTTAAGGTTAACCATTATTTAACAATCTCACATCTGTCATGAATATCACTCAAACCCAATCCACGTCTACGAGCATAGCATGGCAATATAATAGCAAACGTAGAAGTAACTCCCAAGGGTTTGATAAATAAAACAGGTAATAGGTACTACCTCAACTACTTCCCGATACCCACAATTTAATTAGATCCTAATCATGCAATGTTTGAGGAATAGATCTAATGCAATAAAAACTGGGTATGGAAGGTATATGATCTAAGTGTTACTTGCCATGCTGATGATCCGCGAAACCTAGTGATTCGAAGTAACAAGCGGCACACTCCGGGTACTCTATCGCAAACAAACAAGCAAACAATAAGTACTCATCTAATGCACAGGTAAAACTCGAATGAAAGATCCAACCAGAAAGTTCAACTTAAGAACTCCGGTTTGCAAAAAGAATCAACTCGAACGAAGCAACGAAAGTCAAACGGCGAAAGAAACAAACTTCGTTTACTAATCTGGATCTAGGTCAAATTTTACAGTAGCAAAAACTTGTTTGAGTAGGTTAAACGGAAAGAGAATTTCGAGACGAAACTCTAGGCGCTTGAATCTCCTGATTCCGATAAGCGAGCGAAAAATTAAACAGAAACGAAGATTCGATCAGAAATCGAGATATGAGATAATCGCGGAAAAAATCCGATGAAAAAGAAAAACGGACGAACGGTTAAAGAACGGACGTTCGTTAACAGAGAAAATCCGACGAACGCGTTCGTTAAAACGAACGGGTCGGTGAACGTTCACAAAATAACAAAACCGAAGAAATAAACCGTTCTAGGGTTTTTTTTAAATGAACGGTTTTTTTTAAAAAAAACCCGGCAACGACGGCGAGGTATAACTCGTCGGGGCAGGGCTCCGGCTGGCTCCGGCGAGGGCGGCGGGGTGCGGCGGGGTGCG